>NC_072045.1:5193336-5330815 GCF_027791375.1 Indicator indicator | reverse complement strand
TGAGGGCTTCACTCTCTCCAGCGGCAGTCCTCCAATGTACGCTGATCGCCTGCTTCCCGATCCGTCTCGACACAGATCTGCCTCACATCCTGACCCTCTAAGGCTTGTACAATATGTCACGGTGCACAGTTCGAGTCAAGGTACCAATGAGACCCCCAGACACTCAACTACACGCAACACTGACACCAGACTCCTTCCCTTCACATACGAACACGACACTCTCTAACATCTCTTAGTTCTGCGCGCACACCCTCTGAGCCGGCTTTCGAGCGAGGATGATGCGACGACACTCTCCGGCTAGTGTACTACGGAACGACACTAGTCTCACAGAGAGTGTAGTGATCCTTGCCCAGAACATGGCTAAGGGTCAGCTCAGACCCTATCTCCCTCTCCGCGCTAGTCTCTTCATCTTCTACTGAGACACATTATAGGTCCCAGATCAACAGTGAATCTCGCAGTAAACGGTCACAATAATGAGAGACTCTCACGAACATACACGAGCGATGGTAAGAGAGGCGCAAAGCAGTAGAGGCGGAAAAGCGGCTTCATGTGGACATCTATAGCACACGAGAGACAATAAATCTCACAATCCGACACCATCTACTAGCTCGACAGCTCTCTTTGCACAGACCCAACTCACCCATAACTACTGTGCGCGCACCTGTGTTCGCGCTTCAGGAAACACTTTCGACTCAGAGCATGTACACACAACAAAAACAAGGCTCATTGACGTCGCATATGATTTGGGAGTTCAAGACTGTTAAGGCTAGGACAGGCTGACTAGTCCGGAGATGCAGAGATCAAACAGTCTCTCTCAACTCTCCTAGCTGAGGTTATATCTGACGTGTATTTCGCTCACAAGCGCCACACCGTTCGGATAAAACCCGAACAACACATGCTCACCACAAGGTAGGTCGGGAGTCACATACAGGACACCCTGTCGTCCTCACTAGACCTATGGAGTCCCTTATGATATCTCTTGCGCTTTCGTCACTGCCCGTAGCGTCTCCCCAAACACTACACAATCCACAGAGCTCGTTCCTCTTTCTGTCTCACAACACTATGCGAACACATAAATTCATCATACCACAGACACTGCGCGATCCTCACGTGATCTGTTCTAGGCTGGAGACAAGACTGTTCAGACCGGGGCACGCTTCACTATGATGATACAGGTAGGTGAGACGCGCGATGACAATATCTCTTAGCAACGAAGTCTGCAGAGTGTGGAAGGCGTAGATTGTTACTAGAGCGCTAGCTCTTGTATCTAGCTCAGAGGTCACTGCGGATAGACATTTGAGCTATGTAATTGGGGATGTAGTAGTAGAGTTTTAAGATCACTAAGTAGAGGAGTGCGAGTTGACCAATTTCACGTGATCTCTTCGACATGTTATGATTAGTGGTAGAGCGATTTTACAGGAACAGAACTGGATAGTCTATTATGTTCGAATATGTAAAAAAGGGTGGAGTGTGTATGGATCCAAATCGAAGTATAAATTAGTATTCATAAAACATCAGTCTCTAACGAATTGACACGAAGGAGAAGTGACATTGCTCTGGAGAGGTTTTGTAGGGCATACTGAGCTAGGAGTGAACGTGAGGGTGATGACACAGCAACGCTGGCAAGTGGAGGTGGGACGGGAAGTGTCCAAAGTTATAGATGGGACTCAAGGAGGTATTGATTTATCGATTGATATTGGAGAGAGTAGGTAGGTGCAACTGGAGTCAATAGATACAGGTGAACATTGATGAATTGTAGTGGACATCTTATACTCAAATAGGATGATTCACAGGACTCAGTGGTGTTAGAGATTTTTGCATGTATCTTAAAGAGATGCGTGTGGATGCGAGTGAGTTGAGATGATTATATTAGATATAAGTAATGAAGTGACGCGAAAAAGTAAAGATTTCTCGTCGAGGTCGACATCTAGGGTTTGAGAGTGACGGTTTGAATGTAGGACGAGCGTATGGATGTAAAAATGTGATGTTGGTGTATCTAAGGGAGTGTTACTGGATGAAGGGGTGAGTAGAGGGCGAGCACAGCTAGAGTAACACACACGTGTCATATGTACGTGTGATATGAACAATATATGTATCGTCATAATGGACACGACTAGGTCATTTCATAGTCACAGAAAGGTATACTATCTTAGGATACGCGCGGGCACTTCATGACGCGGCGCGCATACTTGTAGCGTAGCTCATCATAATATATCTATGTTTTTTGACACTTGACATTAAGAACGCAATATCATCGTTCGGGAACATATTATAATTGATAACTTGAGCGAATTTTTCTCTATTCTGAACGAAGTTGGTGGGAACTCACAGTAGAGAGTAGTGACGATGTGAAAAGGCACAGGGGCAACACAGATAGGAGAGCACAGGGTTGACGCAGGGGGTGCATACGTGCAACATTCTGAGGAGATATAGTAGTTTAAGTGTGTGGGATCAGGGGAGGGGGGAGGAATAGGCATAGAGATTCATGTAGCTGACAGATGAATTCAGAGTCTGATATGGAGGGGGTGTGGAGAAAAAGGGAAAAACATGCGATAAAGGAGAAAGGAGGATCAGTTAGGACACATTACAGTGTCACAACAGAGTGGTGGAGTGTCTCTATTAGGGGGATGGATTATACTGAAAAACATGAGGTAAGTTGTCGTGACTGTTGGTCTATGATACACTCAGAGCTATGGCGAAGTGGCGGTTGATAACACACATAGCTTTGAATGTGGTGAATTACTAACAGTTGTAATAGGTCTTATGAGGAGGTGACTGCAAAAGGAGACTTAGGAATCTTTAGGGAGTATACAGGTATATTCATGTATAGATGTGCCAAGGGGGTCAACGGTGGGAGGAACGAGTAATACTGAATTAGGAAGGACTTTAGGTAACTAGTAGCAATGGTTTAGGTAGTAAACAGGACATGAGAATAGGACAGGATGGATCGTAATCAGGACTCATATCAGTCCATGGGCAGAGAGAAGGTATATAGCACATACTTGTGACGAGAGTGCGTAACATAGTCGGTCACACATTTGCAGTAGAAAGGGACATTATAATACAAGTCAGAGAGGCAAGGTGAGTGCACACACACAATGTAGTAACAAAGGAAGTAGACCTGGTGAGTGCAGAATGGATATGAACAACAATGGACTTCAGGACAATATAGTCAAAAGGTTAGTGACAGTCTATTCATCTCTGACATTTAGACTCTAGTAGGGAGCGACGAGTGTTGGAGAACGAACGGAGTGATGCATGCACGAGTGAGAGGATGGACAATCTTGTCTGAGGGTGAGACGATCACAGGGGTGAGGGCTCGTGCGTGACAGGAGACACATGTCACTTGGATACAAGATACTCTAGGGACTGAAGAATGTACAGGGTGTGGACAACACAAACTGGGTGTTATGGATGAGAATGAAATAGGAATGACAAGGGGGGTGAACACATGTGGGTGGAGTATGTAATAAGATCAAGGACTCTAGTGGTAATTAGAGGAAGACACATGTGTATGTATCTACGTGGTAGGGGAGAATGTATAGCGTGTGGACTACACAAGTGAGAGGGAGAGATGGTGGTATGATGAGTGATGAGATGGATTGAGGAGGATGTATGAATACTAGCAAGGAAGGAAAGGACGGGAATAGATAGGAAATCACGAGGAGAGGGTAAGGCGCAGAGTGAAATGTATTATCACACACGGGGAGACAGTGTGGAGACAAGGACACGGGGGAGATATATGGGGTGGATAGATGAAAGGTACACATGGCTTTGATCTACTGGAGAGAGTACGGTCGTACTCACAACAGACCTACATGGGGTTAATTATAAATTGGGACATAACAGAGCTGATGACACATTATTAAACGGATGAGCAAATAAACAGAGAACAACTGAGGTAAAAGATCATCGTGTGAAGGGAGATAGATGGTAGTGATCACGGATTAGGACTTTGCACACAAGACGCAATCACATGATGATGACAGTGGACAGAGGACCAAGTAGTTGTAGTATCTGTATAGTAGGATCTATCATCTAGGGAGTGATATCTGAGGGTGGTGAGGGATGAGAGTGAGCAAGGATCATATATAGGAGGGATAGAGTGGATGCTGGGAGTATGTAAGTAGAGCTAGATGCGAGAGGAGACTAGGTGCAGGCAACAAGAGATGTGAGCAGCTGGTGTCGATTGGTCGAATGAGATGGTCAGTGCTATGGAAGGGGTAGGATAAGCTAGAAGGAGAGCGCAAAGAGGACAGGTTGTTTTAGCGTGAGAAATGTTCTAGAAGATCACAAGAGGAGGAGTATATAGGATTTGAGGACTAGATTAGTGGAATAGTCGATAGGTCTGGTGCGTCAGTTATTATTGAGAGTGTTTAGACAGTCAACAAATGTAAAGTACTGAGGTGGGATACGGATGGTATGTGTTCGGGATCTACAGAGAGGTAGTGACATAGTGAGTATAGTCATCACTTTGATGTATAGTACCGTATGGATGGTAGTATGCGTTAGGAGATGTGATCACTTCTGATGGGGGTAAAACACTTGCTCACATAAACGAGTACAGAGAGTTGAGGTGAGAGACATATTTTCTAGTGATGATGGTGGTGCGAACATGCATTGGACACTGATGTGGAATGGGAGCGTGGTTATCTATATACAGTGGTGATAGGGATCTGTGAGACTACAATCAACATGATCATCTTTGTAGCGTATGGCTAGGGATGGGGAGTAGTGGCAATTGTGGATGTCGACGGATGGGAGTGTGTCTGGGTACGGGAGGGTGAGGGGGGTGGTTAGAGATATATATATTAGTAACAATGAACAAGTCAGCAGTATAGGGAGGACTGTATAATGTGTTAGATAGATGTGGATTCTGTTGAGTTAGGGTACGGGCAGAGGATCAGGTGTATAGGGCAGGACGGATAATTATAGAGTGGCACTTGGTGGGTGGCAGAGGGAATAAACTGGCACGGAGACAGATGTTAGAAACAAGCCTACATGTAACAGGCAGGGACACATGGAGACGGATAAAATCGAAGTGTATTGCGAGTACAGGGAGTTGTATGGACAGTGTCATGGTATGGAGATAGGTAGAACAGTGTGGGACTAACGTGGGATTATCTGTGATGGAGGCGAGAGAGATAGCTGAGTTATGCATGTAGGATTGTTGTTGTATTGGTAGGTTGAGGTACATGTGAGGGATGTATGTAACAGAGCACAAATTGTTGTGCAATGAAGCACGAGGAGGTATGAGGAAAGTACACAATGTAAGTGGTTAATAGGTCAATGCAGCGCTTAATTGACAGGAGCGTGGATCTCTAGTGGGTAGGGGGAGGTGTTAGACAAGCGAGGAGTGTACGAGGTCATAGTCTACATGAGGAGTTGGAAGATGTAGAGAGTGCGAGTGGTTCATAGAGATCAAGTCTACTCGGAGATGGGGAGTTGTTCATAGGTGAGATTGGGGAGATTTGGGGTTTTATTTGGGTGGGGTTGTTGGGGGGGGGGGGGGGGTGGTGGGGGTATGGGTTGGAAGAAGATAATGGTTGGTTGAGATTTATGGGGGTGGGTGAATGGTGTTGACACTAAGCAGGTTAGGGATAGGGATACATGAAGTCGTGGGTGTGGTGGTCTTGTAGGGTACGGGGGGTGAGGGACTACAACATGATATCGCTGATAGATAGAGTAGGCAAGAGATGAATGTCTGGTAGAGGAATGGCGGAGGGCCACAGACAAGGGTAGGGGGTAGAGAGGGGAGGGGGTCCTCAGAGTTGGATGGGTGTGAGTGTATAGCGAGGTGTGTATGACAGAGTGAGACTAAGGAAGTCGACAACATGAGCGTGGGCGGGTGAGATGATTATATCAAATTTGCAATAGAGGCTTAGGGGGTAGAGATAGGAAGACAGAACGAGGGGGGGGGAGGGGTGCGAGAGATAGAGTCTCAGGGTCTTGTTTAGTGATGGATATGTTGAACATAGTCAGTAGGATGAATGGGTTGGACCTACATGACAGAGATCATGTGTATATATGGGCGTGTGGGGTGATCGGGTGGGGTTGAGCAGTACGGTAGTGAGGGGAGATGATATGTGAGTATATAGAACTCACTTATTTGGGGTTCGAGTTTTCGGCACGCACAGAACACTATAGGTGAGCAGAGACACACACATATGAGTCATAGGTGAACAAGATAGACGATACAGGTTGAGGTTGGGGAGAACACCATCAGTACAATGTGGTGGTGCGAGACCTTGAGGGTGCACATGTGTGGAGTGGTTATTGGATAACGCGTGTGATGGAGTACAGAAACAAATTTTGACATCTTTATGGATGGTGGTGAGACAGGTGGTGGTGACGGCGTCAAAGGTTGTCTAGGTTCGATATCATAGATGTGGTATGGACGAGACAAGGAGGCTTACATGAGTGTTGAGGTACAGCTAATGGTGGACCACATTGGTGTGGAATGGGTTTCGGCATTACGGGCATTGCGGCACAGATCAATAACAGGTGTCGACTTCAATAGTTTATCACATTGGGAGTCACTGTGGGAGTCAGAACACAGGGTGGTATCTGATTACTATGTAGAGAGGGGATATTGACTCTGATATGGATCGAAGGTAAGAAATTGGTCGAGATGGTGATGTGTGTGATAAGTGGGATGTGAGCTCTATAGGGTTTGGTAAGGTGGAACTACTTCGAGAGTTTATTGGATCAGGACGGTGGGACACTCCATGGAGGGAGATAGGATTATGTGGGTGGTCTGTCACACACACATGAGGTGACATGCAAGATGGAGGACGAGACAATATATAGATATGGGGGGGTGTTGGGAGAGCAAAGGGTCACCGGGATGGGGCCTGACATGTGAGATGGGATCATGAGGAGTTCACAGATATACACTAGAAAATTGGTGGGTGGGGTGGATAATGAACCAGTTTGCATATCAGTGTACCTGGAAATTACAAGGTAATGCAGACGGTGTTGAGGCGAATGGGACGGCAGGTTACAGACAGGGAGGAGAGGGTGAGGAAGGTAAGGTTGTCTGTATCTGACATGTTAACACATATTCTCATCTTTCTATATCTAGATATCACAGGAGAATTTTTGTGAAATACAGAGGTGTTCGCACAATTAGGGACTCTAGCATTAGGGTAACTATCAGAAGAAGGAGAGAATTAGGTAGGGGTTAGTTACATAACATGGGATGGTGTGAGGTGGATCAGGATCATGAGGTATATATGTAGGTGATATGGTGATAGGGTACTATAGTAGGCGTCTGTTCATTAACGTCATCTAAGGACAGTCTGGAGACGTGGGTTATGATGTACATCTGGGAGATGTAATGAGGGTGATGAGGAGTTCTCGACACTGATGTGAACTAGGATTCTATACTGATTGAGATAATGTATGTGGTTATCTGGGGACAGGTGTGTGTTGGAGAGAGTATGACATCACAACACAACACACACACACAAAAAGGGGACACATCTATAACAGAAGGGGGGGGGGGGAGTGGGGGGGGGGTGAGGGGGGGAGGGTTGAAGTGGTTGGGTGGGGAGGTGTATCTATCTCATATCCTCTCTATATCTCAGCTGACTATATCTAATGGGTTTGTGGTAGTTGTAGGGTGGTTGTGGGGGTTTGGGGAGTGGGGGGGGGGGTGGTAAGAAACATGATATATATAGGATTATCATATATACTCATCTATCTGTATCTATCACTATATCTCATATACTCTATCTCTCTTATCAAGTTGGGTGGGGTGGTATCACTACACTCACACACACATATGAAATATTAGATCTCTATAGGTCTCTTTTTGTGAGAGTAGAGTGATTGGTGTTGTTTTGGTTTTGGGTGTTTGTGTCATTATCTGGGTGTTGGTTTGGGGGGGGGGGTGGGGTGGGTGGTGGTTGGTGGGTTTTTGGGTTTTGGTGTGTTTGTTATGGGGTGTAATTTTATGATGTGGGATAGGAGTGTTGACATGGATTTTGTGTTAGAACACAATGTGGATGTAGATAACACAGAGAGAGTTACACACACACTGATAAACAGCATTAATATGAGTACAACACAGGATGTGGATCTTGTCATGATTGGATTTAATGTAGAGGGGTGGTGAAAGTAGGGAGGAGGAAGAGAGTGTATGATGGAGAAAGAGTAGGTGTTCGGTAGGAGATATGTTGTATACAAGACATGGACTAGGCATTGGGGGGGCTTAATGAGAAGAATTGAATAATATAAGAGTATAAGAAACAATACAGACAACTGAAGTGATGGGGACAGAGCAACACATGTGATCTATCACAGAGCGAGATGTGTAGTGGATTACAGTAGGTAAATGGGATAATATTGAGATAGAAAACTAAACACACACAGAGACACAATAGGTTTGAACGTCAGAGCGTGTGTCACAAAGTGACTTAAGATGAAGTAGGGACTCTAGGATACAAAAGAGTGGACACAGACACGAGAACGCACAACACACATTGAAGATAATCATAGATCGAGACATGTGGAATTAGGCGTGACAAATTGTGTTTGATGTAGACGGACGTGATAAGACATGTTAAGGTTATGGCGGGCGAGGATTGGCGGTTTGTGAACAATGAGGAGAGGGCGAACTTATGGAGTGACTGGGGAGGTGATGGAAATATGTTCTGTATAAGACAATGCGTGTAGATTGCGAGGTGATCTTTAGGGGGTGGATGGACCATGGTGTGACACACATAGAATGGATGACACAGTTGATAGTGTAAGTTGGAGCGGGATGGGAAGTTGATACAATAGTATGAGAGAGAAGGGAGATGGTGAATCTATAGTCACGGGAAGTGAGACATTGGAAGAGTTGTGACACAGATGTCTGATGTATAGTGATTGACATGGTATGACATAAGGTGGAGAGAGGAATGTATGACAACGAGAGTGTCTGAGCGATGAATGAGGAATACTAGAGGTTTCTACAAGTAAGAGGGTGCGGCGAACGACACACGGCGCACGTTTGACAGAAATATAAAGAGAGTAGTAGTAAATCATCTTGACACTGGTGAGTAACACACACAAAGAGAATAGTGAGAATGACTGAGATATGAGAGTCATAGTTGCGAGTATGTGTATGATAGATGGACGGATGTAACTCAATTCATCTAAGCATACACTGACAGTGTGAGCATCTAGTTGTTTGAGCAGGAGTAGTGAAGTATAACTATGTATTCTGACGAGTGGGTGCAAGGAGAGACTTGCGAGTGCACTCGAGCGATGAGAGTGAGGCATGACAAAAGGTAGACTCTCTGAGACATGGTTTTTGGATGTATTGGAAGAGGGTTTGTGGTGTCATTGACTATAAGCATCACCTATTACTCATTCTTATTATATTAAGAGGAGCGAGAATAGATTCTAGTTATTATTACTCGTTGAGAGCTTAACTACATGTAAGATGGTGTGTGGGACACAATACAACACGGGAAACTAGAAAGGGGGATTGCACATCTGAACTCAGGCTGAGTTTGACAAATATTTGTGTAGAGTGTGATGATGGGGGGAAGTGATGTTGGTAATAGAGGGATTATAGGATGTGTATGTTGGGAGGTGTGTGGGTGGGGTTGGTGAGGGACTTTGATCAAAGGTGGATCTTACAACCAAGAGACAACGGACACAAGACATCATGGCAACACAGTGTACAATTTGGTGGGAACAATGTGAATAGGGGTGTCATCTTTAGGTGGATAGACAAGAGGATTCTGCGCTAATCCTCACTTGGGTACAGGTCTATTGTATAATGAGATACTCTGTGTTGCCAGCCTTCGAACAGAGTGTTGGTGAATAGGGCAGAGAGGACACAGATATGGGACACAGGGTAGGAGTTAGACATGGAGGTTCTTCAGGGTGGTGGTGGGAGAGTACAGAGAGTATGTTAGAGTAGTATGAGTCATAGATGTGACACTTTTGGCACACAGTACGTGAGATAAGAATAGGTGTGGATATATATCTATGGGGGAGTACGCTAGATGTGTAATGGGTCATCTTGGTCTAAGGGGGGGGGGAGGAGGAGGGTTATGGTAATTGGAATTTTATGAATAAGATATGTTATAAACATCATGGTAGTATAACTGTGATATACGACTCTCGGAGAGTACACACAGAGTGAGGGAGGAGTTATATATCATTATAGGACTTATTGTACAGATGTGACAAGAAAACGGACGCAAGACTTAGTAGAGGTGATTAAACACTTTTATTTACAGAGTATGACACTGGGAGGTCTTGACAAGATTAGGGAGCGTCAGAAGGCACATTCTTGTGAGTGGACACACGTAGAAGATCATGTATCGTGACAGGGTGCGTCGCGAGTAGTGGTTATTCATTCTTGAGCATATATTAGGAAGGTGTGGGTCTATAGGGTGGGAGGGGACAGGGGTATGGTGAGGGGATTGTCTTGTAGATAGACAAGGGTGGGTGTAATCTTGGTTAGCGATGGTGATATGGAGGCATGTGAGTGACGGTTTTCTAGATTCTTAGAGTCAGTTATGATGTATTATGTGGGATTATACACATGATCTTAGGTTACACTCCTGTGTGGACAGTAAAAGACGTCTCTATGATAATTTGACTATATGTGGATGGTGTGTAGGCATGTGTGGAGGAGGAGTAGCTCAAGCACTCCTGCACTGATTGACGTTGAGACAGTGGAGTGGGATGGATAGGGGATAAATCTTTTAGGGGAGTGCAGTCCTGGTATTAAGTGCAGACTATTGTCATCAAAAGGAAACATCAAATATAACAGATTAGGTATCTGTGAAACAGGTATGGGTAATTGACACACAATACAATTAGTCTAGGAGGTTCTATAGGACATGGTGGTATCTATCATACTATATATCTCTATGTGAACACGGTGACACGTATAGTGCGGTATCTATACTTAACATGTGTATTATTGTAGGATACGATGGTTGTAGGAGCTGACGGAGACAGGTTAGCATTATCGAGCACAGTGATCTGGTTGATGATAGGTCTTCGGTGAGGTGTAGGGTGACAGGAAGAGTAATGAATAGGACTAGTTACAGAATCTTGAGGTTCAGGTGAGAGGTGATTATAGTATATAATTTGGCGACACAGTCTTGCTAAGATACATAGGGTGAGAATGGAAAGGTTGTGGTGGGAATGATTGAATAGAGGGATTGTAGATGGGTAGGAGAGGGGGAAATGGGTTTGATATGGGGTTAGAATTTGGGGGGGTGATTTAAGGGGGGGGGTGGGGGGATGTTATGGTGTTATTGGGGGGTATACATCAAGTACTGAATGTAGTGAAAAAGGAGATTGCGTATGTGGGGTTCTTTTTGTAATCACAGATATGGATCAGAACAGGTGTGAATTCACGTCATAGATGAGAGTAGAGAGGATAGTGACAATCACATGATTGAGGAAGTGGTGCGAGGATAGAGATCTGAGTTTGTACTAGAAGAGTGATATACAGAGATGGATGGCGTCAAATAAAATTTGGGAATATTTGGGGGGAATGGGGGGGGGGGGGGGGAGGGTAGAAGGATAGAAAACGAAGATTATGATCAAACAATTAAGGGTGATATGAAGAGGTGGCTGAGTGTCTAGATTTCTCCACGTGTGATGAAGGTTGTAATTGGAAGAGTGACTGAAGAGTCTTGAAGGTGGGATTCTAGATAGATTCTCTTCTGATGATTGTAGAGGTGAGAGAGTGGTGACATAGGGGGGGATGGTGCACATTATGGTAGGGAGAATTTTGATGAGATATGGTGGGTTTTTAGATCATCTATAGATAATATCTTCTATAAGATAGACACTGTAGGGATCTTCTTTATTGGGGGGGGCTGATGTGTTGATATGACTCTCTTCCTTACATGTGCGAACGGGAGTAGGACAGCAAGGTTGGGTCAGACGAGCGAGTGTTCTGTCACAGGTGTTGGTAGGTAGGATCATCAGTATAGGAGAGAGTTTCGTAGTGGGACGATGAATCAGGGGGGTTGTTCAGTTGTAGTAGTAAGAGTACAAGGCAGCATAGCGAGGGGAATGAACTAGTGTGCGTGTTGGGAGTAGGGGATGATGGGACACTCTTAGAAAATGGGGAAGGAGGTCTGGTATGGTGATATCTGGATTATGGTAACGAGTTTCTCTGAGATGGGCCTGGGGGACTCAAGGGTGTCTGATGGTGTTTAAGTGTAATCATTTCTGTTTCACTGGTATATAGTCGGGGAGAGAGGAAATCTAGGGAGTTGAATATAAACAGCTTAGAGAATCTCTATGAGACGATAGTAAGTTGGTCAGTGCTACAGATGTTGGGAGCAAGAGACAAAATGGATATACGCGGACCATCTATAGGTGGTATATGAGCTATAAAGGAGAAGGGTAGAAGCCTATAACTAATGGTAAGGAGTGGGGGCGTGTGACAGGAACGACAGCGACTGGGTATATGGTTGACAGATGTGAATTCGCAGTTAAGGACAACGGCAGTGTGACTCACTGATAACAACACTAGAGGATTGGGTGTATGCGACACATTGGCAGGTCACGAGAGAACACACAGGGACGGTTGACGAGGATGCGGAGAGCGGATCGTATCACGCAAGTACTATATCTCATACGAGGTGTATCTTTCTCTGATATGTAGTGTACGTGGAGCGACATTATATAGTATGTGGTGGGAGGTGTACGATTGACGAGTGCAGGGAGTGCGAGTGGGACGTGAGTAGCACAAGGATTAGGCAACAGAACAAACAGACGGAGACAAACAGAGCGAGGCACAAACACGGAGAGGGGACACACTGCAAAATCAATTGTAGGCACAATGTGATAGTGGTGTTATAGATTCTGATGGAGTTGGGAGGAGGGAAAATTTGAGACACATGGGCAATATGACAGATATAGGAGTTTGAGTCTCTTTGTCACACATACAGTGAGTTGCCACAAAGAATGGGTTGGGGTGGAGGTGTCGTAAATTGCATGGTTGTACATGTGTGGTTGTGAGTGAGGCTATACTACACTAGTGGGATGTAACTGGTTGGGACATACATATTTGGATATACTACAGATTCTTAACTTTTGCATATGGTTATACAAAGTTATGATATCTTAAGAGGGTGGGTCCAGTAATCGAAGGGGTCAAAGAGAGGAGGGACATTAGAGACAGACTACAAAGTGAAGGCAGATGTAGATGAGCAGAGTGATTTAGATAGAGTATAGTGGAGGGTGATTGGTTTGTAGTGAGCTTGAGTGGTAGAGTGAGGTGAGAGGAAGGTGGTGAAGGGGTGGGGGTGACATTTAATTCTACACAAGTTCTGGAGATGGACAGGAAGGTGTAAAATGAATACTATAAACTGTCAAGAAGGCATTGGAATGATAGGCAAATGACAGTGCAGAACATTAGAGGAGCATGAGAGCGGTGGACACTAGAGACAAAGGAGGGGCGCGCAGAGACAGAGGGCACCGGTATTCTGCGGAAATACTATAAACACATGCAGAGTCGTAGGGCAGGACAGAGAGGAAGAGATAACACTGGTAGAGATGCTAGATAACAAGACACGAATAACGATGGCGAGCGTTCAGCAAGAGGAAACAACTCACCGCGCTACTCATAACGACAGGACGAAGTACAGTGATTGTCTAATCTCACGACAAACTAGGAACGAATGCTTGGGTGGGTGGACAGCACACAAGAGATGGAAATGAAAAAGAGGAAAAGGATAAGAAAAAAGGATTAAGGAGATGGATAATATGACACGCAAGTAGTAAAAGGTGAGTGAGACCGTAATGGTGTAGATAGGTGACAAGAGACATGTATGATCTGATGGTGGGGTTATTGGCGGTGTACTTGGAGTAGAACTGGGGGATCAAAGCATTCTAATGCATGGAAGGAAGTGAAGTGGGGCTGTGAGAACAGGAGAACATGTTCTATTAGGACAACGCGACGCTGGTGATGATTATGATGCGTCAACAAGGGAAGAGATGGCGAGTGGTATCTGGTCTTGAGAGAGTCAAGGGGGTACATTTACTGTGGCGACACAACTGAGGATTTGAGGTGAGACGGAGAGTGTAAAGATTTTTGTTTGGTAGATGAATGTAATAGGATGGTATATGGTACAGTAACGAGTGTTAGTATAGACACAGAGATATTCTAGACTATAACTTCAGGATGATCCATGGTAGTAGCTGGAGGACAGGGGTATGACGGGAGTAGAGGAGTGATTTATAAAGGGATACAACGCGAGGTGTCAACAGGTGAGAGGAGACGTGACAACAGGGGAGACAGGGCTGATGGATAGTTAAGAGGAGAGTGAGGGTAGTCAAAAATATCAGGATAGGCTACGGTAGATCTTGTGGACTCAACGTTGAGATGAGGGCACACATTGTGTGTGAGATAAACAACGAGTAAATGGGGACTCACACATTGAACGGGTTAGAGATGAGGAGTGCAAAAGGGACAACATAGAGGGGGTGAATAAAAGAGGAAGTAGATTGAGACTGACAGGACTAGCAGATGATGATGTAAAGGGACTTCAAGAGGAGAGGGTGTAAAAAGTTATAATAAATGAATGGGTGAGGGTTGAGTTGGATGGTTGAAGTGGAAAGGGGGCGCTTGCGTGCAGGGAGGGGGTGACTCGCTGGGGGGGGGATGTGGATATATGAGGCGCGATTTCTAGACACAGTGCATGTGTAGACGGTGTGTGAGTGAGTTTAGGGAGGAGGGGGGAGGACACACATTTTGAAACGTGATGTATCATCACACGAGGAGGGAGGCTCTTGTGCGTGCAGGATCGTGTCGGATCTGAGATAGTGTGTGTTCTGGTGTGACGGCTGGTATGAGGCGTGGCATGGGTAGGGTGCAGAGGGGGATGTAGTTTAGTTCTAAAGTGGCGATGCAGGACACATGGCAAAGTTGAGAGTACTGACAGGGGTAGGATACAATGTGGGAGTATAGGGGTAAAGCTGGGGAGAGCTGGGTTGTAGAAGATGAGTAGTGATAGGTGTCGGGATGAACAAACATATAGAGGGAGGACTCAACAGAGTCATAACAACGTCTAATAGGTGCACTCACGGTGGTGACAAGAGCGAAAAGATTATAATGAAGTATACAGATTGCAATACACCAGTAGAGGAGGAAGAGGATGACTGACACAGAGGACTGTATGAACTCAGGTCTAGAAAAGGTGGGTGTGACAGACGTGGAAAGAACGGTGCCACGTATGGTTATACGACATGTATGTGGCGGGGGTGGCTTTGTAGGGATAGTGGTATTTGATGGGACAGTGGACAACACAGTGGGTGTTGCCTGGAAGTGGGATGGAGATGGCGAGTTACTAGGAGGGTGTCTAGAAGGACGGTAGGAGAAGAGAAGGTCGGGAGACGGAGTGGGGAAGAGGACGTGGTCATGAACAAGCTCTCTGGAGGGTATCTAGCTAGGGATCTTATGTGTGGTAGAGAAAGAGTGCGGCACACCACGGACACCAGTGATGTAGGATAAAGTGACTAGGACTCTGATTACTAATAAGCAAGGGTGTGTCTAAGTGATGTTGCGCGTCAGGAAGAGGTATCAGAGAGGGACAACAAGTGTGGGTGGGTGTACATAACACTAGGTGGGCGTGACACTCACTTATGAGTCACACTTCTCGGTATTTAGACAAAGATGGGATAGTCAACAGAAAGTGTTAAGAGTGTAACATCGTATGGATTTAGTTGGATGCGTAACTTAATAATGACTGTAGGATGGGCTGGATGGGTGACGCATATGGTAGGACTAAACAATAAGACTGATAAGATATAAAACAAGAGTGGAACACAATGGGCGGTGTAGTGTGATGATGGACTTTGTGTGGACTAGTAGGGGGAATAGTGTGTATGTGGAGATGGAGGGGGGGGTTGGGGTGAGTTTGTTCATCATATTTGAGATACACAGAGACGACAGGCAGAGCGATATACACAGGATTTCATCTCATAGGCACTAGAACAGGGGATATGTGTATGGCAGTATTGTAGTTTAGACTCACACACAGCGATGACGGACTATATAACATTAGAGGTGGAGATGTAGAATTTGAATAAGATGGGGCGGGGAGCAGTTGGGGAGTGTGGGATCAGATACGTTTGCGTAGGAGAGTGGTGGTATGGGAGGAAGTAGGCACAGAGTGGGGTAGTGACGGTTGTATCAAGGCATATCTGAGATACGAGAGGGGTTAGAGGTGGACATTGAGACAGATCACTACGGGCGAGTGCATTTACATCAGGAGTATAAAGGAAGTATCGTTAGACAATGAGATGTCTGGGTATGTGGGAGATATATCGGGATTCTGCGGGTCAGAGAGATAGTGGAGAGAAGATTATGGGAATGTGTGAGTACGTAGGACAACAGATTCACACAGGGCAATATGGAGTACATAATGTCTACACACTTTGAGGGTACATCGAGTGGGGATCATGACAGAGTTCATGTGAGATGTGTCAGCAGGGTCGGGAGCACGTACTGAGAGGTATTAGGTGGGTGATCAATTATGTTTTGATGTGATTATGTGGATGGGGATGTTTTGGTGGGTGAACATCGAAGACGGGCACAATGCGGTGGTGAGAGAGGTGAGAGTGTTGAGGGGAATGTGACATGGAGTTACGATTTTGGATCTCGGCGATGAGACTTGTGAGAGACACACTCTATCAGATCAGTTGGGAGTGTGAGGAGGTCTATATACATAGGGGCAGAGGCAGGTGATGGGAGTACGGCGAGTATATGTACTATTCAAGGGTAGACTTGACAATGCACGTTGGACGGGAACAATAGTAGAGGAGAAATAATGGATCACATTCTGGGTGGTACTATTTTATGGATGCTAGCTCTGAAGAGTGGTGTGGTGAGGAGGCACGTTGGAGGGATATTCAACGTGCAGGACGAGGGAGAGGAGCACAAGGGCAGGAGGCAGGGGAAGCTTTAACGGGTGGGAACCAAGAGGACAGGGGGAACAGGTGGGGATCTCGCGGGGTAGAGACATACTCACAGGCATTTGGGGTGGAGATCTTATTTTGTGTTCTGGACAAGCATAGATGGACATGAGAGTCGAGTGGTGAGCGTGGTGCAGAGAGGGTGTGTAGATGAGGTGGAGAAATAATTGAGTATAATGAGGAAAGTGGGGAATGGGGGAGTGGTTTTGAGGGGTGATGGGGGGGTAAGAATTAAATGGATGGGGGGGATAGTGTTGTGTGGAATAGATCTGGGGGTATATGTTGTGGGGGAAGGGGGGGGGGGGGGTGTGTGGGGGGTAGATTTTTGTGAGGTTGTGAGGAGAATAAATTTTATAGGTGAGTGGTTGGATTAGTTTTGGTGATGAAGAGGAGGTTAATGAGGGGGTTAGATGATGAAATGGAGGAAGGATGGATGGGTGGGTGTTGTGAATGAAGAGGAAAGGGGGTGGGGATAGGTTGGGGGAGGGGAAAGGATGTGTAGATGGGGTTGATTTGGGAGTGATTGGGAGAGGTTGGGGGGTGGGAAAGGGTGATGGTTATGTGATAGGATATGAATTGTGTGAAAGATATATTGAGGGAGTGAGAGAGAATAATTGGTCTTATGAGGGATGAGGAGGGGTTGATTGGGTTTTTTTTTTTTTTTTTTTTTGAATGAGAGTGAGTATATATGATAGTGCACACAGAGGTAGAGGAGGGGATTAAGCTTATCTTCACTCTATATGGCAGGTGAGACAGGAATGGAGAGCAAGAGAAATGATCCAGACGAGACACACGGATGTCTGGTGGTGTTGAGTATACATAATGTCTCTTTTTGATTCTATCACAGGGGGGGGACAGTCGTCTGGGGGGGGAGGCTGGGTATACTCTGGAGTTAGAGGTTGTCTCAGGACGACAGGTGGTTGTGTGTGTGTACAAGAGATAGACAATGTGACAGACGTTCGCATTGTGTGGGGGAGGCGTGAGGTGAAGGACATCGTGTAGTACACATAAAGTCAATCTTTATCTACTGACTGATGTCAAGTGAGTAGAGTCAGACACACTTGATAATAGGAGCAATCGAGGTGACAATTTATCACTTGATCAGAGCGAGAGGGTATTGGTATTATTATCTATGAGGCACAGTCTTGCGCGAGAGTTTACTACTTAGTGTGGTAGTAATCTATCTTCTAGGAGCGTGTTGGTGAGGGTACAATGATGAACTGTTGTGATGAGTGCATCAGGGAGTAAGAGTATGAATTGGGGAGAGAGTGTCTGGTGTCACTATAAGATCTCATGCGGGAGTTTTGGAGAGAAATTGTGATGAGGGGATGATCGTATCTTGACATGAGTTGTGCACTCTGTCTACCATATTTTGTGGAAACGATTACGAAGGCGACGAGGTAGATGGTGGTGGTTGACACAGAGGTCTCTGAAGAGGGAGAGTGGTCTTCTAAGAGTATTTGTCATAGAGACGTCAGGGTGTCATGTAAGATATTGACTGAGTTGAGATGTTTGAACAACACAAGGACCTAGAGAAGAAGTGAGACTATCTTTGATATAGATAGAGAGTAGTGGATGGGATCCTCTCTGTTTAGGGACAATCTGGTGACAAGGGACTAGAGAGGACAGATGACTTGGAGATGTGGTGCACTAGAGTGGGGTAAATCTTTACGGTGTTGAAGAGTGGAGTGAGTGCGACGATTCTGACTAATGTGGTGTTTGAGAGTTAATGTTGACAGGGCAGCACAGGGTGGTGGATGCAGGTGGTGTTGTGATAGGTTGTGACATTGGTGTCTGTCGCAGGCTGGTCTGTGTGTGTGGAGAAGTGGCATGGATTAGAAGATCAGGATCTATCAGGAGTGTAGCAATTGGATCGCGATACATGGGATCAGTCTGTACTTTGAGACGTCATATGATCTTAGATGGATGGTGTGAGAGAGAATTGAAAATAGGGAGTGGAGGATCTATCTAAAGATAGGTAGGACAGACGATTCTTATAGCGTGTAGATTTTATGAGGAGTATATAGCTGGAACAGAGTCTACTAGGAGGTGGATGAGCGCCGAGATCGACACATTGGAGGGGAGGATGGAAGGTGGGCATGATGGATGCACACTAGGTTCTGTTTGAGAGGACCATCATAACACATGGATAGTGTTTCGGGAGGTGTAGCGGGGGACACGAAAACACAGTAGAGAGAAATTACTAAAAATGAGAGTGTCTGGGAGAGTGTGAGAACACATTATATTACAACTGTCATTGGCGGAGAGAGAGTAGCTATAGTGACCCACTTAGGGCAGGATATCGGAGAGTGAGACACGATAGTGTATGAGAGTAGGTAATGACACAACAATGACACGGTGGTGGTGTGGGGGGGAGTCATGGAAGGAAGAGGCGATCAGGGTAGGTTAGACGGGATACACGATGCGGACACAGGGTTTGACACACGAACTACAGGATAGAAGACAGTGGTGAGTCGATGAACAAATTTGGGCGATCGGTGCTAGGGGGGTGTAACGAGACAATACTGAGTAGTTGGACAGGATTGACTCTAATGCATTAAATGAAGAGTGGTGTATATTGCATGAGATATTTATGATGGTGTACATGGCACTGAAAATGACAGGACGGTGAGAGGTATTACTCAGAAGGCTTGTGGGATGTGATAGGAAATGAGAAAGAGTCTGACACTATGTTTTTGTAGAGAGCTGTCTATTGTTATTAACGGATCGAAGTGGGATGTGCTAACATAAGGGGAATGGTAGGATGAGATAGTATATGTGGGGTATGAGTGGCGTCGGAGTGTAAGAAGAGTGAGAAAATGTAACACACAAGCGAAGCAATAGAGAGTTGAGTGAGAGTGTGTTACTGGAGCTCTGAGGACGTGTAGGGAGGAACGGTACATGGGGGGGTAGAACGACAGTACGGGATAGTGGTGGGGAGATATATGTTCACACAACTGGTATATGATGAGTTGGTCAAGGTTTTGGACAGAATTGGGTAGTAAGTAAGGGACGTAAGGAGGTGGCGGGGGAGGTAGGGGAAGTGTTGATGACACATCTGTGATCTTGTCTAACAGAATAGGTGGAGATGTAGATTAGAACTGACACTCATGTACAATGTATTTGATGTGTACAAGAATGTGGGACATCAATTGACTGTCTCTAGTCTCAGTTAGGATGAGAATGTTCGATGATGATCAGGACAGGGATGAGAAAAGTCTTAGAGTTGATGGTACTAACACAAGGACGGGAGGGAGGAAACTGAAGGTACGTAGGAGCAATCAGGACACTACTAGATTGGTATGAGGGAGGATGACTAACGACGATTAGACGTCTATGAGATAGATGGATGTGAGGGTGGACAGAGTATGGATGGCGACATCTCTGTGGAGGGTGCAGGGGCACACACTAGGGTATTCAGTTGTGACACAGATTAGAGGTCACTATAAGGAGATGGCGGTAGGAGAGTCAGGCATCTAGGGAGGAGTACAGAGAATAGAGTTCACACAGTAACAATTTCCGTGGGTGAAACACTCTGTAAAACTCTTAGGGTTGGAGAGGACAATGGACAGTTTGCCAATTAAGGTGATTGGTAATTGGGAATTGGGTTGTAACTGAGGAATGGGCTATGTATCTGTAAAGGTGTTAGGATAGCCTAGTATAGCAGCTCTGGTGAGAATTGGGACATAATCAGCACTCAGATTGATCTGTTTGATAGAGAAGAGACGCACTGGCGAGAGATGGGGAGCTAGTGAGGACTGAGAAGATGTATGAATGGGGATGGAGTAGGCATTATCACGGAATATCAAGAACAGCGAGGAAGGACTTTCTATAACAATGCATGTGACATATATAGTCGTATCTCATGGTGGGGAGAGAGTCACACATTAGGATGGGTGGGTGGTTGGGTGGGTTTGGCACATCAAGGGTATGATTCTATATAGTACTGAATGGCAAGGGGGGGTGGTGAGAGTGCATCACAGGAGTAGTCTTAGACAGGTACACACACACAGATAAGAGAGGGTAGATGGGATTTCGAGGTGGGAGGAGGCGTGATCGGTTGGCGATATATTAAATAATTGACATTAATATGAGACAACACAGACAGGGAGGATAGGGGTAGTACGAGGTCAGATGGGTGCGCGTATAGCATTATTATTAGAATGTACAAGACTTATAGATGGTTTGGGGTGATTAGTACTTGTGGGCATTAGGATAGTACAAGGGTGATATAGCATCGGCTCTGAGACATACAGGGGGGGTGACTTGATTGGGCAATGGATTTGGGAGTGAGGGGAATTTGAAAAGGCGATGGAAGATGGAAAGAGATTAATAGTTCGTCAGGTTGGGGCGATATGGGCGATGGTCTCGCGCTAGAGTAGTGTATGGTAGGATTAGGGAGAGGGGTTTTGGAAGGGGATCTCTAAAGACAGGTGTGACACATCTATGGGACAACAGTCATATATAAATAAGAAGATGGGATTAAGGGACAATTCACAGGAAGAAACTTAAACTGCGAATGGGATTGGAACAGAGCAGAAAAGGATGTGTGAACTACAGTGTATACTGACGGGGACATTGAAGGAAGGCAACGCATATGAGGTACTTATCTTTATTGTGTCTTATATAGATTGATTTGGACACACATGACGAAGAGTGCAAGCGCATGATTGGGACACAAGTGGAGGTTAATATAGATATAAAAAGAGATGCGAGGAGAGGTGTAGAAATAGGATTGTTATGCGATGGTAGTATATGAGCGGAGACAAGAAATCAGACTGTAGTCAGTGACTGATAGGGAGACTCACATAGACGGTCATTATGTTGCGAGACGACTCTGAGAGACTGAGATGCACAGATAGGGGGACTTATGGGGGGGAGTGTTGGAATAAAAAGGTGTGGCAGGGGGGAACGAGATTAGGAGCAGGGAGGGTGTGTCTATGGGAGAGTACATGGGGGTATACGGGACGTCTCTAAAGGATACACAAAAGAGAATAACATGGAGATGGAGCTCGTGCATAGAGGATCTGTGTGGCTATAGATGCATATGGACACTGTACACAACTATAGGTGAAGAGAGTCTATATTTTCGAGAGACAGTCGGTAGGAGCACACTCATATAGGTGGAAAGTGCTTGATCAACGTATAAGTCTGGGTGTAGAGTAGGTACAGATGGAGGAGGGGAGTTATGAGTGAGGTTAGTTCTACTCAGACGTCATCGTGTTATGTTGAGTGTGGTCTTTTCACTCTTCTTCTTGTTGGGGAGCGACTATCGGTCGGGTGAGGAGGACTTTCCTGTGGGGGTGGTCTCTCAAGGAGAGGGGAGAGTGTGAGAGGGTGAGACGTGTTCGACACGAGAGAGGGCGCAGAGAGAGCACAGGAGGGGTCTCTTAGTATACGCAACTAGGTGTGATGGTGGGGGTTTGTAACTTGAGCAGGCGACACACGTAGAGTCAGGAGGCAGGAGGAGGGTGAGAGTGAAATGGTGACTTATGGTGGGAGTGTGGTAGAGGATGGGTGGGGTGGGGTATGCTAAATATCATCAGTCAAACAGGGAGTAGGTCTGTGGCGTATGAGGGGGGTTTTTTTTTTATAACGAGAACTTAAAAAGAGGTGTTTCGCATTGGTTTTGATTGGGATAGTAGCGTTGTACAGACGGAGGATGATCTTGGACTAGTATTTGGACCATTGTTGGATTGGTGAGATGTCATAAGCATTGTTCTCTATCTATGGATCTCTTATAACGTGGCAGGGAGGGTCACGTGAGGTACTGATTGGACATGGGTGTGTGGTGAGAAAGGCGACGACCATATTATGGATACTGTGTACACACTCAAAAGCGCGACTTCACATGACGAGAGACAGTAGGAGACTCTTCTGCGTCGCAAGCATGCGTCTACGAGGAGGACATTCTCATCTAGGTAGTGAATGTCAGGATGGTTGGGGATTAGCAGTACGAGAAGCCCACACGATGAATGTTAGGTGGGGGTTGAGGAGTCTTAGAGAGTAGCATTAGGATGATTGTATGTGATGAGGGATCAACAGACAGAGGGGAGCAGGATATCGGAACAGCAGGATTAATATAAGGTTTAACGGGGGAGTAGGGGGAGTGAGGATACACATCTCATTGGCGAGGTGGGTGTTTGTGGACGTCACGTGAGAGGAGACAACAAGAGGAGAGACAGGGAGAGGAGGGAAAGAGGGAGAGAGGCACACAACACGGGAGCTGAAAGAGACAGATGAGCGGACGACAGAGAAGGACAGGAGAGGACAAGAGATATTCAGACACATGAATATGTCACACGACATGGCATGAGGATGAGAGCGCACATAGAGACAGAGAGGGAAGAGACATGAGTGACATTAGTGTTCAAGACAGACAGACAAGAAAAAGAACATAAGAGGGCGGACAAGGAGGTTCACCAACAGCAGAACAAGAAGGTGACGAGAGAGGGAGACGCTGCTAGGACGATGAGAATACAAGAAGGTAGTGGTATCGACAACAGGAGGAGACAGGTAGCACAGGGGGCAAGAGAGAGAAAATGACGGGAGTGGTGCAAGTGATGAGGAGACACTACTGTTATAAGACACACAGCGAGAATAGCGTATGGAGGGAAGAGAGAAGATGGAGGGAACTAGAGAAGAGGAGGGAAGATAGAAGACGTCGTGAAGAGAACGACTAGTTCAGGTAGGACACAAGATCGAGGATGAATCTATCGGACAATACAGAAGAGACGACGCAGAGCAGGAGAAGGGGGCAAAGAGAGGAGATGACAGTACGACGTGAGAGGTGAGCATATGATAGATCTACCGAGTAGGTAACACTGAGCAGAGTGGACATGTACAGTGGGAGTGAGGCAGTGAGGAGATGAAGGAGTGGTAGTGAGGTGTAGGAGGAGAGAGCGAGACGACACAACGACACGGCACACACAGAGAGTCGACATACGAGTGCGGGAGAGCGGAGAAGGCACAGTACACAGGAGTGAGTGATTCATGTAGGGAGAGTGGAGTGGTATACTTCGGTGAACAGAGTCATAGACAACAGAGAGGACAGTGCAGAGGTGTGATCAGTAGCTGGGCTGACAGAGACGGGACTAGAAGAGAAGAGATCCTAACAGAGACTATCTACACAAGTGTATGGCGTATTGACTGAGGGAGAGCGAGACAGAGGGCACGTTCAGGCACGTCTTACGCTGACAGGACACAGCTAGTGTAGCGAAGAGAGGAGACAGAAGAGAGTAAGGCACACACAGGGATAGGACTGAGTCTCTCTACGAGACAGTGAGGGATCAAGACTGGAGTAGGGCGTAGTGGGAGACATACTATAGAGAGGAGGCAGTGTAGAGAAGGTCGACGCATGACGGATGAGGGAAGAGAGTTTCAGGAATACAAAGGGGTAGACGGGATACTACGATACAGGTAGGACATAGAGGACACACGGACTGCAGGGGAGTGGACTAACATGGAGTCACAGAGAAACGACGATTGACTAGACGGAGATAGGAGGAGAGAACACACACAGGACAGAGTGAAGACGTGGTCGGGGAGCGGTGAGCGGTACATGTGGCGAGCAGGCTATCTGTATCGGAATGAGGAGAAGAGGACTGAGGTCTTAGACGATGCGTGCGACATAGAGACGAGGAGAGGAAGGTGGTGAGGGTGAGATGGATAGAGCGTGACGGTGGAGCGTGACGTAGTCTTACAGCGGACCACGATGGGTAGAGGGAGGAAGAGTCGAGGAACAGTAGAATGCAGTGTGAGAGACATCAACGTGCGAGCGGGCAGTGAGTCATGAGAGGGAGACTAGAGCAAAGGAATGAGGAGGGACGAGATCTAGAGTAGAGGAGCAAACAGAGGAATGGAAAACGGGAGAGAGGGAGCAATAGAGAGAGGACACTCATGAGATGGGAGGAGTAGAGATGAGTGGTGAAGACGAGGAGAGATCAACTACAGATACGTAGACGAGGAGAGCGAGATCTATACTAGTCACACACAGCACTGAGGATAACAGGAAGGGCAGAGAGAGACAGTCGGACTGACTATCTGAGAAGATATAGGAGGGAGGGAGAGGTATACTCATCATACAGACATCAGAGGGAGTTAAACACGGATCTACGTGAGGAGAACAGGATAACCTAGGCGGTAGAGGAGATGAAGGACTAGAGTATACAAGAGTCAGGGAGTGGACAATAAAGGAACAGACACTACGAGATGTGCGTGACTGCAGGGGTGAGACAAGAGGACAGAGAGAGAGCGTCTGGGCAGACATCATATGACTACTAGGAGAGACGAAATCTTGGGACTAGGACAACTGGGAGACTATAGACAGGTCTATAATGGTGATAGGTGTAGGACGAGAGGGAGCAGACAGGGCAGATGAGTGACACAAATAGAGGTCAAGACAAGAGACAAGGATGAAGAGACATGAGATATTTTAATAATCGGGTAGGGATAAAGAGAGAGGGAGTGATGGAGGTCGTCGACTGATGAGTGAGACACGAAGTACGCGATAGGCCGCGGGGAGCAGGAGTAGGTAAGAGATGAAGAGACAGGAGAGAGGAAAACGGACGACTGAGACACACGCACATAAAGAGACGGACAGAGTTGGAACAAAGAAAGGAGGGATTAAGCGCTCAATGAAGTTGAGGCATCTTTATACAGCGTATGGAGGGTAGTTTGCAAGAATGTGGTGTAATAATGTGTGGTTACGGATGTGGTTAGGAAGAATGCTATTCACTCAGCACACATGGGTATTGTGGGTGTGATGAGTGTGTCGGTGACAGTGCTAGGGGAGTGGGTAGTGCGAGGTCAGATAGTGTGGCCGGGACTGTGAGTATGTGGACTGTCTGAATGTGTCAGAGTATGGATGGATGTGGAGATGGGAAACACACTATGAGAGTAGATAGGACTGTGAGGGATGTATGATTTTGTCAGGATATTAGTGGGACGTGGAGGTGAGTTCTCTAGGGTTGATTGAGTGAGAGTAGGGGTGGGTTCCAGATCTATGGACAGTTGAGAGAGAATTATATTTTCTAGATGTATTTTTGTGAATGTGACACACTAGGGCTGTATCACACACACGATAGAGGGAGGGGGGAGGAGTGTCTCTGACTTGACAATTACTATCAGGGTTAGAGGAGAAATACACATTTGATGAGTGACACACGATTGGGGGACCAACTGTGTACTTGAAGGTCAGATCACTATGAGGGTGTGAAAGGAGTTTAAGAGGTCATGTGGGGGCAGAGAGCGGTGGAGTTCAAGAGCGAGGGGGATTGAAGATCATAGGTCAGATTTACATTACAATAAGTGTGATCATGAGAGACACATGGGTAGTAGACGTGAGTTAACAGAGTAATTTAAGTAGGAGTAGATCTATTGTAGACAGAATTACACATCTCTTATCTCACTCTCTATCCTATCTTCTCTATTCATAGAGTCACATATAGGTGATAGAACAATATTATGTCTATTGCTGGAGTGTGGAGCGTGTTGGACATTATTTATAGTGAGACGAGTATATTGTTGGAGTTGACTAACTCGAGCAGATGGAGGTAACTTTCTTGATAGATGGATAGGTCATTTAATGAGTGAGTGTCGTGGAGTGGGAGTCTGTCTGGTAGGTGGGAAGGGCACAGGCACGGTTACAAAGACACAGCGATGTATAAACGGGTGATCATCGGGATAAGGTTGGTGGTAGGGTGGGAGGTTGGGTGGTGGATAGGTATTGTGAATGGATTTGGGGAAGGGATGATGAAATTTTAAGTTAATGTTAAGGGATAGGATTATATTGTGTGGGGGAATGATGGATGGGGTGGGGGGGTGGAGGAAAATAGGGGAGGGAGAGGTTGGTTTGAATGAGTGAGGGTGGGAGGATGAATGAGAGTGTTAATAATGTATATTTTGGTATATTTGAAAGGTGTTGGGATTTGTGGGAGGATTGGTGTGTGAAATGTTTGGTGGATTAAAGATGAGTATTGGTAAGGGATGGGGGTGGGAGGAGTGGTGGAAGGGTGTTGTGTTGGTGAATGTATATGTAATTAAGTTGGGAGGGTATCGGTTTGAGGAGGGGGGTAGTGTTAGTTGGGAGTGTTTGGGTTGGTTTTGGGGATTGGGTGATGTAAGTAGTTTGGGTGTGTGTATAGGGTAATGGTGTAAATTGATTAGGAGGGTAGAAGAATAAAATGGATGGGGTGTATATATTGGTAATGGATGGTGTTTGTGGTGGTGGAAACCTAGTTGGGAGGTGTACTTGTCCATGGTATGGGGCTGGAACTAGATAACCTTTTAAGGTCCCTTCCAGCTCAAGCAAGCTGTATGATCCTGTGATTTTTTTATTACCAAATTCTGAAATGAATGATTTTTGAAGTAAATAAAAAAACATCCGTTGTTTCATAACATTATGAAAATCTCTTTGATTTTTTGGAGTGTCTTTAGTGAGCCATTGGTCACCAGGAATAGGATATCAAATAAAGTGAGAAAAAATAAGTTTAATATTTGGGTATTCAAAGCGCAGTTTGTAAAGGAAGGAAATATCCCTCTCATTTTTACTTACTTTTTTGTTACCATTTTCTTGTTGTTTTGCATTGTTCTTTGCTTTCATTTGAAGTCAAAACTAATTAAATTAGAAGAAATTATTTTTGTATTTTGAATATTTTTTTCTTGAGTTTCTTTCTGGAAAGAATGAAATTACTCTTTCCTGTTTTCATGGAATCAGTAATCTGATGATTTAATGCCAACAACCTGGAGGAATAAACAGTTAATGAATGAAATTATATTGATTGGCACCTTAATTTCAATGAAGTAAGCAACTTTTTACAATATCCCATTCTCCTCAAGCAGCTCTCAAAATAATCCTCCACTATTTGGTTTTTTGTTTTTTTTTTTTTTTTTGACAACTACTTCCCTTAGTTTTTCATACAAACTATTTGCAGTGGGGAGATCTTACTATCCCATGGAGAAAATCCCAAAGTGATTCCACCCCAGATGAACAGAAGCTATTATTTATTATGTTTGATAATGACCTTGCTTAATTACAATTGGAAGCACAACCTTACTTCACAGAGCAAGCTGGTTAAAAAAGCAAAGTATCAGCTGTCTACTTGTGCACCTGGTATCCTAAATCCTTCTAAGGCAGTTCTTTAACCTGGGGAATAGGAGAGAGAAAGTGTTTGCTCTTTGGCTCTGAAACTTCTCCTATCCCGAAACAGCCAAGTGTGTCATTTCTCATAATACCGAATTTCCCTGTGGTACTTGTGGTGCAGCAAAACATCTAACACTGCTGTCCTGCCTTCAAGAGATGACAAGGACAAATTAACATGCTCTTCTAGTCAAGCTGAACTCAGATAGCTGTTGCCAAGGAAATGTCTCCTCATTGTTAGAACCTGCACATGCAGAGAGGATAGGGCTCAATTGCACTTCCCCCCAAGTCCAAAGCCACAGAAAGCTGATGGAGGAAATGGCTAATGCCAGCAGGCAAGACTGAGAGTTGTGCATCCATTGTGCTAGGCGCAGATAGCACCGTCCACCCCCTTGGAGATGATTCACGGGACAGTATTGAGAATCTCATAGCACCACCCTACGCTACGAGTTCGCGCAAGGAGAAGTGGCTGATGAGCAACCTCGCAGCTGTGATAGCGCTGATGGGAGGATCCAGATCCAAGGCGGCCTTCGCGACAAGAGCAGCCGATAAGGCACACGCGAGCTCATTCCAGCCAGAGGTCCTCTAGCTCTACTATGCTACAAGGGAGGCGAAATATTCCAATCAAAACAAGACCATGGACCAACGTCTTTAGAGGACGAGGGAGAAGGGCATGCCATTCCGAGGGACACCCCGGACAGTCCGCGTGGCTGTAAACTAGGGAGACCACACAGCCTTCTATCTCTGCAGTTACTATTATCACACTAAACGAACCAAGGAGGCCACAGAGACGGCCTAGGCAGTCTCGATGTCTGGGAGTGGCAACTCCCTTCACCAATCCCCTAGTCAGGCAATGGACAGGCGATCACGTGTTAAGAGAGCAGCCCTGTAGGATAACACAGGTATACAGTGGAGAGCGAGGGACAGCTGCGAGTGGGAATGGAAGCACACCGAGCTCGAGCGCGGCAGCAAGCAGGGAGCACGTAGCTCGAGGTCGGCCCGATGAGGCGACCAACCAAGGCCTGGGCTAGAGTCGAGCGTGCGTCTAGCACAGAATAAGTGCGCATCAGAGCAGGCCACAGAGGTAGGGATCCGTATCACGCCGCTGTCGACCACTCTGCTTGCCAACACGACACTGGACATACTCTGGAGGAGTCCAGTACTCTGGAGCGATCTGGATCAATGAAGTAACTCACAGCCGCAATGAGTGTTCGCGAGAAACAAGACCACAAGGCATGCGACATCGATCAGGAATGGCTGTGTGAGCTGCTCTCTACACATGGAAGTAGCACAGTCACGACGAGGACATAAGTTGCGGAGGGTTGTGCAGTCTGGTGACTTAGTGCGACAGGCTTCCCCACGGTGAAGCGTTCTTGCGAGAAGAGTCGCAGCCTGAGACCATTAGCGCGAGGCTCCTACTCAGCACACTAGAAGAGAAGTGGACCATATATGAGAGAGTGAAGTTGGTCAGTGGAGATGCGAAAAGACGAGGAGAGCAGAATGAGTGTTCACAAATAAGCAAGCGTAAAGAGACTGAGAGGGAGCAAGATCACAGTAGAGTAGTTGAGATGACTGGACGGAGTATGAGAGCTTACCTGCCATAAGAGAAATTATGGTATAAAGGGCCTTGGCTTCGAGTTCTGACAGCGTTCACAGACAGAGTCTGGATGTTGCGAGGCTACAAACAGAGCCATAGCGGCTCAGGGGGTGGTGTGTGAACATAATCACATGAACTGGGTCGGCCATGCGTGACTCAGAGCCTAGCTGAGTGTGGCTTGAGGTGGTTGACTGTCTACCAAAGCCCACCAATACGCAGGGGCGGTTCGGAACTGGCCGCTACTTCACACCTGAGAGAGACTGAGTTAAAAACCAGACATATCATCCAGAAACTCGCACTGTTCTACGATCTGTTGATACGGATCTGTGATGGCCTGCCAGTACTTCGGGATGAGAGCCACACACAACGTCTATGCATTGCGAACTTTTGATTATGTCCCGATTTGTAATGAGGAGATAGGTTATATGGACACATTTGGACAATAACTGAGTAATACATCACAGAGAGGGTCGATAGTAAGGACAAGATTCAGCATCTACATTTATTCGAGAAAAGCTATAATTAAGATAATATATTGGGGGAGAAGGAGGGAAATGTGGCTATAGTTGGAGTGGTAGGCTCAGGATACAGTGGTATTCTGTAGTAGGAGGTGCTGAATCTGGGGTGAGGAGATTATGGTATGGGAATAACTTACAGGTGGGGTGTATTTGAGGAGTACGGACACTTGTGCTTACAGGTGACTGACTCAGACATCAACCTAGAGAAAACAGCAGGCCAGATCTAAGGGGGAGGACACAGTAGTGCGCTGTGAATGATCAGTCTGGTACGATGGGAGCAGCATGTCACGCGGGGAGATGGAAGAAGTGAAGGCGAGATGAGGACGTGATACACGAGGTGCTGGGAGTGTCACGGAAACAAGATGGACGGTCGTAAACTGGGAGAGACACTCATATTCAAGACACAGTGATAGGCAATCATATGGAGTAATGGGACTAAACTAGCATGAACACAAGACGGATAAAAGGGGGCGAAAGAAATTGAAAAAAATAGGCATAAGGGGATGAACAATATGAGATCATAGTGAATGAACTAGTAGTGGAGCTGGGGGAGGGTGGGGACAGTGGTGTTGAAGATTATGGGTGACATACAAGGTGTGTGTGTAGGTTGATGAGACGGGTGGCGACTATGAAGGAGAGCACGTATACACAGGATAGGGATGTGGTATGCGGGTAAGAATGCGACATTGATGGGCGTTTAGCAGCACAAAGGGACGGCATAGGAGGTCTAGGAAGTGGTGACAATTAGTTTGAAGTTTGGTGAAGTGGGGGAACACAGAAAGAGGAAAATAGAAACTCGGACACATTGGTGCAAGAGAGGGGAGAAAAGCTTCTCTAAACTAGATTGGTGTGCGCTCGGCGACAATGGGGGCTAATAATGTATCTCGACATCAGGTAACGTATTGAGCGAACAAACACATACAACAAGGTATTGGTGAAGAGACGGTGGGGGCATACATGCTTTAGGGTTTGGGACGGAGGGGTGTAGGGGGTGTGGATGTGGGTAGCGCAGAGTATTGGTAACAATAGGGATGCGGAACATATATTGGCTAGGGCTCGCATATAGGGGAGGTGGAAGTGGGCAGAGTGAGATGTGGGCAGGTGTATTAGGTTGTGGTTGAAGGAGGCATGGGGTGATGGTGGTGAGACAGAATGGAAGTATGAATTTACTCACATTTGGTTTAACTATTTTTTCATTATGGAGGGGGGGTATGGAGAATTGGGTTCTGGTGGGACATTACTGCTGCTGGGGTGGGGTACAATGAAATTGACCATGGATGCTATGTGTGGAGGTGGGTGTGTGGGTGGCACAAAACTGGATGACCTCTACTTATATGTAATAATGACAATGACAAAGATTTATGAAGATGACAATGTGGCACAGAATCTATGGGTAGGCATGATGGAGTGAAACAACTGATGTGAGTCACAAGTGGACAACTAGAGGTCAGATAGATTGTGCCGTATTCTCAAATAACACAGATGTCTCTTAGGGGGGGCGAGCTTAGTAAGAGGCATCTTTACTGATAGTAACACTGGAGAATAGTATGAGGATTGGGAGTCGAGAGATGGGAGGATAATATTAGACAGGCACGTTGTTGTATATGGTGGATGAAAAGGAATAAAGGTGTGATGTGTGCTCCAGAAACAAATACATGAAAAAGACGAAGTGAGGATTCACTGGCTAGCAACAATGAAGCAGGTGGGCGTAGGATCACTATTGGGATTAGAACAAAGGAAACTTAGTCAGGGGATTTGACTCATGGCAGGTATGGACGAGAGGGGACGTCAATGGAGGGATGGTTGAGGTATTGACTTAGGTGGGGGGAGACGATTAATGAGTGATGACTTGTGTGCACGTGTGGACGATCTCGAGCTAGAGGACTGCAGTCACAGACTGATGGAGCAATAGATCGGTAGTGGTGTACTTGGGTGCTATGAGAGGTGAGAGAACGATAATGTAGAAGGTCATTGCGTAAGGATGAGTGGTAAGTGGGCATGAAGTTGATGGATGGGACGGAGCAGGGAATAGGTGCTGTATGGTGAGTGTTGTATTACCAACTGTCGAATCGTTGCCGTTCCAAGAGTAGAGGTAGTCACACAAGTGGGAGTGCACAGGACTTGCGCTAGTAAGGATTGCACAGAGTGGCACAAGTCCATGGAGGTGGTCAAGAAACCTGTGGACCATGATCACTTGTGTGAGCGGACCAAGTGGTTATCGAGGTGGTTCCTGGTTGGAGTGGGGTTGTGGGTAGGGAGTGGGAGTACTACAAGATGGTGATGTGGCTACTTACCATCGGGATAGAAGTACTGGTGTTCGTCACTTAACATGCCACGTAGGTAGCAAGAGATCGCTCTCACCTTACATGGGTTGGACTTTGTGGTGGAGGGCGCGTCGTACTAGTGTGACGAGCGTGAGACACAGGTGGTGAGTATGCAAGTGATAGATAGTGCTCAACTCAGAGCATGCACTGGAATGCAGTGACACTCATGTGGTAAGTAATAGCGATGAGGGTACAGAGACAACTAGGCCGCGATCTCAATGGTGAAATAGTAAAAAGAAGAGTCTAGACATGAGACTATCAGAGTGCTGAAACAGATAGAATGAGTGTCTCAGACTTGTGAATGGAGCTGATATTAAACTGTTGGTTTGAAACATGAGGTATGGACTATAGTGTAGTAGGGACTGGGGATGATGTGCTGACACGTCTTTTATTTATTAAGACGAAGAGGGTTCTGATTTGTAGGGATGTGTGGGTAAGTATAGAGACGAAGGAGGAGCATACACATGCAACAGCTATGGTGTGGATGAAGAGATACACAGACAGCGGGATAATGGGTGAACTGCGGGTTCTGTGTAGGAGGATTTCACAGGAATGTGGAGGTGGGAACGAGTGAGAAACACACACATTGACAACAGTGCATTAGGGGATACAACTGCACTTAGGGTGTATGTGGGTGTGGAACAGGTGTGAGGGCGGAGAGTGGACTAGTGCGAGTTGGCGACACGTTCTAGTGACACCGATATCACAACAACAACGAAAATATCACAGCTCAGTCTCTATGAGAAGTGAGTATGTGTGAGGAGTATGGTGTGTGGGTGGATGCATACGGAGGAGCGTATGAGTAGGGACTAAACTTACTATGAGGATATGTAATGAAAAGGAGGAGATGATGCCAAAATTGATATGACTATTAGTCGAGCTCAGGCGGTACAGTATGATACGAGTACATTGATGTCTAACTCTAGGTATAGTGTTGATGGGTGTGTGTGATGTGTGTTGATATGAGAGAGAAGAAGTAGCGAGAGAGCTCACTCTGAGGAGATTCTTCGTGACAGACAAAGAGAGAAGTGATGAGAGAGAGTCTCTCAGTGTAGTGAATATATTTTACTATACACACACACACACCATGAGGCTAGAGACACTCATTATGAGTCATTCACGATTATGTGATCTGTGTTAGGAAGGGAGATGTGGGACAGTGGCAATTCGATGATTGGTACGACACAGGGGTGTGGGGGTTACTGGAGTAAGAGAGAGGACAGGATTGAAGAAGTTAGCTAGAGAGGGGTGAGAGGAAACTTGGGACGGAAAATTGGGTGACAAGGTATATGTGGGGGAGTGGTGAATGAGATGGTGGGGCGCAAGGGGGAAGGAGACTCAGAAGGAAGGGGTTACAATAGACATAGAGTGTTGTAGTGTGGATGGGGAGAGGACATTGATGGCACAGGGGATGATAGACAAGTCACACACGAGTGGACATGTGGACAGGAACAAATGGAGTAGGGTTATAGGTTGGGTCATGGTGTGGAATATGTAAAAACTAAAAAAAAAAAAACAAATTTGGATGTGAGTGGTGGAAGGAGGTAAATGAAGGGGGAGGATGGGAGGGGGTCTGATGTGGGATGGGTAAAATGAGATATGGGGGGGGGGGAATGAAGAAAGGATGAAGGAAATGGAAAGGGGTAATAGGGATATAATTGGATAATGAAGGGAAGGTGGGGAGATTGGGGGGAGAAATTTAAGGAGAAATTTGGTGGGTTATTTGAGTGATGGTTTTGGGATAGGGGTAGAGAGGAGTAAATTGGGGGGGGTTAAGGTAGGGATTTTGGTTAGGTGATAGTCTAGATATATCTTAGGTGATGTTTAAGGGTGGGGGGGTTGTGTATGTGTGGGGGGAGATGAAGGTAATTAAGATAAAAATGTAGATATTAAGATTTAAAAGGAGGAGTAATATGGAAGAATTTAATATGAAAGAGATGTATATGAATATATGAGGGGGGTGTAAAGAATGGGGGTGGTAAATAATAAGAAAGGGGGTATGAAGGGGGAATGGAGAGGTTTTAAAGGGAGGGGTTGTGTGGGGGGGAAAAAGTTGAGAATTAAGTTGAGAAAAGGGGAATGAAGGTGGAGGGGACAAAGAGGGAAGGGAAAGGGAGTTAGATAGTGTTGTTTGATGATGAGAATAAGGGAGAATTGAGAAGGGTGGTTGTGAGGGGGTGGAATTAGGAGGGAGTAGATGGTGAGATTGGAAAGAGGAAATGAAGATTATGAGAAGGTGGAATGTTGGGGAACAAGGGAGGATGGATTGGGGGAGAGGGGGGAAAAAGGTAGAGGGGATGGAGGGTTTGGGATGGGGGGGGGGGGATGGGGGGTTGATGGAGGATAGTATGGGTGATGTTGATGAATAGAGGGGTGGGGAGGGGGGAGGGGAAAATGGGTAGGGAATGAAGAGGGAAGGGGATAGAGGGTGGGGAAAATTTGTAGGTTTGGAAAACTCTGGATGATATGTTAAGGGGGGAAGGGTGGAAGAAGAGGAATGGGGATATGAATGGGGAAATTAAAAGAGGGAAGTTGAGAGGAAAATAGGAATAATGAAGATGGGAAGGGAGAGAGTTTAAAGAAGGTTGCGGGAGGAATAGTGGAGGATGAATGTAAAGGACAATAATAGGATAAGGGGTGGGGTGGGATATGGATTGTGGGATAGAAAGGAGGATTATAAGATGTTAAGATGTAAAAATATATGAGAGGAAAAAAAGGTAGGAATGGAGAAAAGAAAATTAAGATGAATAAAAAGGAGGGGAATGATGTTGAGGGAAAGAGGGGGTGTGGGTGGTGGTGTGTTGATGTGGTGTGAGAGATAGGAAGAGAATATGAGACAGTGAGATTGAGTTTGGAGTGATGGATTGATGGGGTTTATATGACTGGTGGGTTATTGAAAGGGAGGGAAAAATAAAGGGGGGGATAAGAGATGATATATGGGGGAATAGAGGATAGATAGGGAAGGGTGGGGTGTGGGGTGTGAATCGAAGGCGGGGGAAAATAGGAAGAAATAGGGATATTGAAATGAATATGAAAAGTGTTTAGAGAAGAATGGGAAATGTTAGTGGGTTGGGAGGAAGAGAAAAATTTAGGTGATAGGGATGAGGGATGTGGGATATGTGGAGGATAGAGAAGGAAAGAGGTGAAAAAGGGGGGGGTAGATATGGGGAAAGGGGGGGGGAGGTGAGGATGGATGGAGGAGGGATGGGGTGGGGGATATAGGGGGGATGTAGATATGTTGATTTATGGGGTTTTGTAAGGGTGTGACAGGGTAAAGTTATTAAGTTATAAGAATAGTATGAACTAACAGTTCTAAAGGAGTGTTATTGGAATATGAAATTAGGGGGGATATAAGAATGGGTGGGGGTAGAATAATAATAAAAGGGGATGATATGCAATGATGGGATTGTAAGAGGGACGGGTTGGTTAGGGAGAAATCAAGAATGAAGGTTAGGAAAAGGGATATGAGGATGATGAGGGGAAGCGGGGGCTGGTGCATCTCTCTCACAAATACAAAATTACGGGGGTGGATGGAGTTTTGAGAGATGATATGCTCCATAACCTATGACACAGCCTGAAGCTGTGCCAGGGGAAGTTCAGGCTGGAGGTGAGGAGAAAGTTCTTCCCAGAAAGAGGAATTGACCATGGGATGTGCTGCCCAGGGAGGTGGTGGAGTCCCCATCCCTGGAGGTGTTCAAAAAAAGCTTGGATGTGGCACTTGGAGCCAGGGTTTAGTTGTCAGGAGGTGTTAGGTGTTAGGGTAAAGATCTCTAAGGTCTTTTCCAACCTGGTTGATTCTGTGCTATGCCCCCACCGTGTGCCCAAACACTGCCAGCAGCCAGACCCAGCAGCTCCCACCAAAAGGGGCACCCTGTGAGGCTCCAACACCAGGGGCTCAGCGGGCAGGAGAGTGCAGGCATCTCCTGCTGCCCATCCCTGCCCACTGCCAGCTCAGTTTTGGGGGAGAGGAAGAAAATTCCTCGTCTCCATGGGAACTGGAGGAGGAAAGTTTCTGGGGCTGTGGCTGGGATTGTGCCAGCTGGGCAGGGCAGTGGGACCCCCAGGCTGGCCCTCCTCCCTCTCCACTCCCAGGCAAAGTGAGTGCCCGAGCTGCCAGCCCCACTGCCTGTGCCCTGAGAGGTGCCCACCCGGCGAGGGGCACGCAGGGCTCCTCGTCTCCCCCTCCCATGCTGTGTCAGATGCCAGCTGACATTTAGCTCTGCAGCTCGAGCGTGGAGAGGCAGTGAGAGCTCTAATCTGCTTCTCTCCTCCTCACTCTCCCCCGAGGGAAAAGCTGCTGCTGGCACAGCAGGGGGTGGCTGAGGTTGGGGAGGGGCGACTGGCAGTCCCGGGGAGGGCAGCGCTGTGCTGGGGGTCCCGAGGGTTCTGAGGTGTCCTGGCAGCAGCGTGCCCTCCTTGCTGTGCCCTCCCATCAGGTAGCAGCTGGCTGGCAGGGTCTGGATGCCAGCAGTGGCAGAAATTCAGGAGGGTTTCAGAGAAGCCAGGACCTGCAGGCTGGTGGCAGTGAGGGCAGCTGCTTCCCTGCAGAGGGGTTGGGACACCTCCAGCTGTGCCACTGGCAGAGGAGGCATCAGGACCCCAGCGTTCTGTGCTGCCCAGGGGGCTTCCAGCTCTTTGGGGACATCCCAGGGCTGCAAGGACAGAGGCATGGCAGTACCCTGGGCACAGCCAACAGCCTCCAAGCCCGTGGCTGCCTTCCTGCTCACTGTCCTGCCACCCTGCTTCACCCCATGCCACCCCCACCCTGCTTCCCGCTGCAGCGTCGGAGTGCCAGAGCCACCTTGCCCTCCAGACAGGGACACTCTGGAATCAGAGAGCTGTTGAGGCTGGAAGAGACCTTTGAGATCATCGAGTCCAACGAGTTGCCCTCCACAGCTTCCTCAAAGGAGATTGGAGCCAGGTGGAGGCTGATTTCTCCTCACGTGCAGCAAGGGACAGGACAAGAGGGAACAGCCTCAGGCTGGGCCAGGGGAGGTTCAGGTTGGAGATTAGGGAAAAAAATCTCTTCCCAGAAAGGGTTCTCAGGCACTGGCACAGGCTGCCCAGGGAGGTGGTGGAGTCCCCACCCCTGGAGGGCTCTCAAAGCTGTGTGGATGTGGTGCTGAGGGATGTGGTTTGGAGGCAGTGGCTCAGCAGCAGGGGTGGGGTTGTGAGCTCTGGGGGAGAGGTTGGTCAGGATGAGCTCAAAAGTCTCTTCCAACCTCCCAGGTTCTATCATTCCATGATTCTGTGATCAGTTCCTTTGCAGTCAGGTCCACAACTCTGGGTCGCAGAGGAGTCCCAGCTGCCCCTTTTCCTGCAGCATTTGTTCCCAGGCATTTTGGAGCAGGTTTGGGAGACCCCCTTGAGCCCCTCAGGCCAGGCTGGGCTCTGGTGTGCACAGTGGTACAAGGGCATGGGCAGAGGCTGCAGGGCAGGCTGGCACCACACAATGTGAGCCTGGGGCACTGCCCTCTGCTCACACAGCCCTGCAGCCACAGGCTGGGCTCAGCAGGGACTCAAACTGCATTTGGGGGGGGGGGGGGGGGGGGGGGTCCTGTGGCCACAGCCCAGTCCCCAGAGCCTGCAGCCAGGGCCAGCCCTCACCCTTGCCTCCTGCCCAGGCACCACCAACCTCTACCCACTGCAGGTCCTGCAGGCTGAAGCCAGGACACCTGAGACCCCTCCCTGTCATCCCCCCCTGGCTCAACCCTTGGGGACTGCCTGGAGCAAAGGGTTTCATGATGCATGCAGACAGAGCTGCCCTTTCCACCTCCCAGCTTCACCTGTGGCTCCCTTTGCCCTGCCGTTATCTGCAGGGCTGCCTGTGGATTCCATTTCCATATTCATGGTGTTTTAATCACCCTGTAATATCTTTATGTGCTGCAATTAAATCTGGAATGTCTTCTTTTATTTATCTCCTCCCCTCCCCCCTCTCCTCCCTTTTCCTTTCCCTTCTGCAGATTAGCATCTGCATAGGCTCCTGTGTGGCATTTGAGCCAGGAAGGGGAAGGCAGTGCAGGAGGGAGACAGCAATCAGCAGGCTGCACCACCAAACATCCTTCTTGCCTGGGGAAGGTGAGGAGGGAATGGCTCTGGACTGCCTGGCTGCTCCCCCACCCCTTCCCCCCACCCCAGGACAAGTTCCTGGGGGTGTTGGAAGTGCTTCCCATGTTTGCAGCAGCCTCCCAGGCCCTGTGCAGCTGGGGCAGAGGCTGACATCAGGGCTCTGGAGAAGCCATTAGAGCTCTTATCTCTCCATCTCCATTCCCCGGAGCTAATCAGCAGCTCTGCTGCCTGCACCACTCCTCTCCTGGGACTCTAATTGGGTTTCAGCCTTGCAAGATGGATGAGGCTGGGCTGAGAGTGGAGCAGGGAGGGAGAGGAGGGGGCTAGAGGCAGCTCTGGGCAGGGCAGACCCTTCTTGCCTTCTGTCCACCTCCTGCCCTTCTGCTCAGCCTTGGAATTCCACCAGCTCTCCAGATCCTGTCAGAGGCATCTCCATCACCTTGGGGGGTGGCTGGGACTGGGCAGGTTGTAGAATCACAGAATTCTTTCCGTGGGAAAAGCCTCCTCAGATTGAGTCCAACACCAACCCAACCCCCCCCACAGGCACCAAACCCTGGCCCCAAGTGCCATGGCCACAGGGTTCTTGAACACCTCCAGGGATTGTGACTCCACCACCTCCCTGGGCAGCCTGTGCCAATCCCTGACCACTCTTGTACCAAGGAATTTTTTTCCTCATCTCCAACCTAACCCTCCCCTGGCACAATTTCAGGCCCTTTCCTCTCCTTCTATCACCTGATCCTAGGGATCCCAGCTCACTCCAGCCTCCTTCCAGGGACTTGCAGAGAGCAATGAGGTCTCCCCTCAACCACTTCTCTAAGCTGAACACCCCCCAGTTCCCTCAGCTCCCCAACCCTGTTCTCCAGACCCTTCCCCAGCTTTCTTGCCCAGCTGTGGGCATCCCAGGTGAGCAGAGCTGGAGCTGTCTCTTGGAGGGGGAGGGGGGGGGGGGTCTCAGCTCTCCTGGTGGCAGTGGGCAGCCTCCATGTGTTCACCAGCTTGGTGCAGCACCTCCCAGCCTCCCCCTCCTTCTGCCTTGGTCCTTTTGAAGCTGCAGCTGTGCCCAAGATGTTTGGAGGGGTGAGGCAGCAGAGCAGCCTGTGGCTCATTGAATAAAGATGGGGCTGCCAAGCACCTTCTCCTCTGGCTCTTTGATGTGAAGGGCAGAGATTAATTCCTTAGGAGTGCTGCCAGCTGGGGCCCCCTCCAGTGCCTGGGCACTTGGAGCCCCACATGCTGGTGCCCACTGGTTGTATGTGCTCCGTGTGCCAGCCAGTCCCATGCACCCCCAAGCCCACCTCTGTGGGCACCCATGGGTGCAGGGACCCTTGGCCACCCCACAGCCACTCCACCCCACCCCTCCTGGGGACCCTCCCCTACCACAGGGCGCCGGGGGGCTGGCTGTGGAGTGTTTGTGGGGACAGAGGGGTACAGGGTGGGCATGGGAGGGGCGTGGGGCAGCTGGGCTGCTCCTTTCCACCCTGCTGTTGAAGGATGCAAGGATTTGTCATCCTTGCAAGGTTGGCAGGCACCAGAATTCCTCATCAGTGCTCCTCCTGGAATCACCAGCCCCCCCCCCCCCGCCCCCATGCAGCAGCTGAGGCTGCCCCTGTGGCAGTGGGGGGGAAGGGAGGTGCCCACAGGGGTGAGTGGGGGCAGGGGGGTACCCAGGAACCCCCAGGTGTGCAGGCTCAGGGGGAAGGAGGAGCCATGGGGGAAGTGAGTGCAGGCACCACAGCTGCAGAAGCTGTGAGGGGTGATGCAGAGGTCTCTGCTCCAGACATCATCTCTCCAGGACCTCCTAACTGCTGGCAGGATGAGGTTTTGAAGAGGGTTGAACGTTGCAGGGACCATTCCCCACAGGGAGCTCAGCACTGCTTTGCAGTGAAGAGCAAACACCAAGCCCTCAGCACAGGGCCAGCAGGAGCCCCCCAGTGAGGAGCTGTTGGGTTGCCAGGCTGAGAGTGGGACTCACTGCTTTGCCCTCACCTGCTGCCCTGAGGGGTGAGATACCAGGGCCAGAGGATGTCAGCTGTGGGATCCACAGGCTGAGGATCATAGAATCAGAGAATTGTCAGGGTTGGAAGGGGCCTCAAGGCTCAGCCAGTTCCAACCCCCCTGCCATGGGCAGGGACACCTCACACCACAGCAGGTTGCTCACAGCCACATCCAGCCTGGCTGCAAAAACCTCCAGGGATGGAGCCTCAACCACCTCCCTGGGCAACCTGTGCCAGGCTCTCACCACTCTCATGAGGAAGAACTTCTTCCTCACTTCCAATCTGAATCTCCCCACTTCTAGTTTTGTTCCATTCCCCCCAGTCCTATCACTCCCTGACACCTTCAAAAGTCCCTTCCCAGCTTTCTTGGAGCCCCCTTCAGACCCTGGAAGGCCACAAGAAGGTCTCCTGGGAGCCTTCTCTTCTCCAGACTGCACAACCCCAACTCTCTCAGTCTGTCTCCATAGCAGAGCAGCTCCAGCTCTCTGCTCATCCTTGTGGCCCTTCTCTGGACACCTTCCAGCACCTCCAGATCCTTCTTGGATCCAGATGCTCCAGAACTGGACCCAGAGCTCCAGGAGTGGTCTCAGCAGAGTGGAGCAGAGGGGCAGAATCCCCTCCCTGGCCCTGCTGGCCACACTTCTGCTGCTGCAGCCCAGGCTCTGGTTGGCTCTCTGGGCTGCAAGTGCTCACTGCTGGCTCCTGCTGAGCTTCTCCTCCCCCAGCACCCCCAAGTCCCTCTCCTCAGGGCTGCTCTCCAGCCAGTCCCTGCCCAGCCTGGATTTGTGCTTGGGATTGCCCTGACCCAGCTGCAGGACCTTGCCCTTGGTCTTGTTGAACCTCCTGAGGTGGGCTTGTGCCCAGCTCTGCAGGCTGTCCAGGTCCCTCTGGATGGATCCCTTCCCTCCAGCCTGTCCAGGTCCCTCTTGATGGATCCCTTCCCTCCAGCCTGTCCAGGTCCCTCTGGCTGGATCCCTTCCCTCCAGCCTGTCCAGGTCCCTCTGGATGGATCCCTTCCCTCCACCACACAGCTTGGTGTCATCAGCCACTCCTAGGGACCATGGAGGTGAGCTCCACAAACCTGTCCTGACATCTCCAAGGGGGTCTCAGGAGATGGTGACTGCTGAGCCACCAGGCACAAAAGTCTCTACTCACCTCTGAAGATGCTGCACATAGTTCTGGAAGCCCTGCAGAGGCTATTCTATAATTAAGTGTTTTGACTGTCAATAAATCATAGTTGTGGGTTGCAGTGACGTGGAAGGCTGTGGAGGGGAGGAGGAAGGATAACATAGAATGATAGGATTAGAGAGTCACAGAATGCAGTGGGTTGGAAGGGAGCCTCAAAGGGCATCTTCTCCAAACCCCCTGCAGGCAGCAGGGACTCCTCCAGCTGGAGCAGGTTGCTCAGGGCCCCATCCAGTTTGATCTTGAATGCCTCCAGGGTTGGAGCCTCAACCACCTCCCTGGGCAACCTGTTCCTGTATTTCACTGTTCTCATTGTGCAGAGCTTCCTCCTGATGTCCAACCCAAACCTGCCCTGCTCCAGTTTCAAACCATTGCCTCTTGTCCTACCCCCACAGCCCCTTCTGAACAGTCCCTCCCCTGCCCTCCTGTAATTCTCCTTGAGATACTGAAATGCAGCTCTAAGGCCTCCTCAGAGCCTTCTCCAGGCTGAACAGCCTCAGCTCCCCCATCCTGTCCCCATAGGAGAGGTGCTGCAGCCCTCTGATCATCTTTGTGGTCCTCCTCTGGACTTAGTCCAGCATGTCCTTGTCCTTGGGGTGGGGGGCCCAGAGGTGGACACAGAACTGCAGGTGAGGTGAGAGCAGGGCAGAGAGCAGGGCAGAGAGCTGAGAGGAAAGCAGAGCAGGGCAGAGAGCAGAGCAGAGAACAGAGAGCAGAACAGAGCAGAGAGCAGAGCGGGAAGCAGAGCAGAGGGAAGCAGAGCAGAGAGCAGAGCAGAGAGAGGAGCAGAGAGAGGAGCAGAGAACAGAGCAGAGAGCAGAGCAGAGAACAGAAAGCAGAGCAGAGAGCAGAGCAGAGAGCAGAGAAGAGAGCAGAGCAGAGAGCAGAGCAGAGAACAGAAAGCAGAGCAGAGAGCAGAGCAGAGAGGAAAGCAGAAGGAAGCAGAGCAGGGAGCAGAGTAGGGCAGAGAGAGGAGCAGAGCAGAGAGGAAAGCAGAGTGTAGAGCAGAACAGAGAACAGAGAGGAGAGCAGAGAGGAAAACAGAGCAGAGAGCAGAGTAGAAAGAGGAGCAGAGAACAGAGCAGAGGGAGGAGAGCAGAGCAGAGAGGAGAGCAGAGCAGAGAGGAGAGCAGAGAGCAGAGCAGAGGGCAGAGCAGAGAGAAAAGCAGAGCAGAGAGAAAGCAGAGCAGAGAGGAAAGCAGAGGAGAGAGGAAAGCAGAGCAGAGAGAAAGCAGAGCAGAGAGGAAAGCAGAGCAGAGAGGAAAGCAGAGGAGAGAGGAAAGCAGAGCAGAGAGGAAAGCAGAGCAGAGAGCAGAGGAGCAGAATCACCTCTCTCAACCTGCTGGGAGCCACAGCCCAGGATCAAAAGAAGCCTGGGAGCAGGTACAAGCAGGGAAGCCTCTAGCCATGACACATCACCTTAACCCATCAACTGGCCTCACCGGGCTGCTCTGGTGACCCTAATTAAGCTGGCAAAGCTGTGTGTAAACTGTGTGGGAGCCCAGTGAGCAGTGAGAGCAGGTCCTGGGAAGGCAGCCTGTGTGAGGAGCGTCCACACTGCTCTGCAAACCCAACCTGGTGTTATTTGGGAGTAGCAGAGCTCCATCTAGCATTCATGGAATGTTTGCTTCTCCAGAGCTTCACTCATAACTACTTTTAAATGCTCAAAGCTGGGTTGTTTGGGTTTTTTTTTCCCCCCCTCTGCTAACAGCAGAAGAGTTTGTAAGTCAAACCAATACCTGCAGCTCTATCCCCTCCTCTGCACTGGGACCACCCCAGCCAAGCCACAGGCAGGGCTCAGTCCTTTCCCAATCCTGATATCAGGGTTTTTCCCATCAGAAAAAAAAAAAAAAACACAAAAAAAAGGCTTTTTGAACTCATTTAAACTTTTTTTTAAAATTATTTTTAATATCTCTCTCTCTCTCTCTCCAACCCCTGCTGGCTACACATCCTAGTGCTGCCCTGGATCAGGTGGAAAAGGATTTGCTCTTTCGTCTTGGAGCTGCAAAAGCTTTCCCAAGAAGCTGGTGGAGCACAGGTGGAGCAGGGGAAGGAGGGCAAATTCCAGCTCTGCCTCAGTTTTGCAGCCAAATCCAAGGGTGGAGGACTTCTCCCATGAAAACAGGCTGAGAGAGTTGGGGTTGTGCAGCCTGGAGAAGAGAAGGCTCTGAGGGGGGAGCTTAGAGCTGCATTTCTGAAAGGGACCTACAGGCAGGCTGGGGAGGAGCTGTTCAGAAGGGGCTGTGGGGCTAGGCTGAGGGGCAATGGTTTGAAACTGGAGCAGGGCAGAGTTAGGTTGGACATCAGGAGGAAGTTCTGCACAGTGAGGGTTGGGAGACACTGGAACAGGTTGCCCAGGGAGGTGGTTGTGGAATCTCTCCAGCCCTGGAGGCATTCAAGGTCAAACTCAATGGGGCCCTGAGCAACCTGCTCTAGTTGGAGATGGCCCTGCTGCCTGCAGGGGATTTGGACAAGATGCCCTTTGAGGCTCCCTTCCAACCCAGTGCTTTCCATGATTCTGTGACCCTGGATTTGGCCAAAGCCACTTCACTCTTCTCTATTTCGTTGTCTTCATCCACTGAGCAGCAACTGCAAACCACTGAGCTGTTGGGAGTGTCAGGGCTGAGCACTTGCAAGCACCAGGAGAGCCTAAGCACCCTTGATTCCAACACCCTCCAGGCTTTTTTGAAGCCCCTGGAGAATTTCAAACCTCTCACTCACTACCTGCCCTGCAGCCCCCAGTGTGCTGTGCTCAGGGGCTGGTGACGGCTGCAGGAGTGGAGGATGCTGGCACCTGGCAGTTCTGAGGAGAGAAATTAACACACTGGGCAAAGGAAAGGTCTGGTGGGAAGGGTTTCACCACTCCCTGGGGGGTAGTGCAGCCTCTCAGGGGAGGCTCAGCCTGGCAGCTGTCACTGCAATCATTAAATGGAGCAGCAGAAGTTGGCATGGACACGGCTCCAGGTCAGTGGAGCGGAGCTCCCGGCACAGCACTCCAATAATGAGCAGAGCTGGGCAATTGTCATGAAGAATCAGACTGACTGCCATCAGCCCTTCCCTCTGAAGGGTTGGGAGAGCAAAGCTGCTTCAGGAGGCCAAGGGAAAGCTGACAGCAAAGTGGGAACTGGGACTGACAGCAGAGCCTGTGGCCGATCTGGGTTGGGATGGGCACTTGTGGTCTGTGGGGCACCAGCCCGTGGGCTGCATGAACCTCTTCCCAGAGTGGCAGCAACAGAGCCAGGAGGCTCCTGGAGCAAACTGGAAAACAGGCAGAGGGCTTAAAAATTCAGGCCAGAAAGTAGAATTAGAGGCTCATAGATCACAGCATGGGAGGGGTTGGAAGGGACCTCTGGAGATCATCAAGTCCAAGCCCCCCTGCCAGAGTAGCATCATCCAGGGCAGGTCACATAGCAACTCATCCAGATGGGGCTTGGAAGTCTCCAGAGGAGGAGATTCCACATCCAGATGGGGCTTGGAAGTCTCCAGAGAAGATTCCACATCCAGATGGGGCTTGGAAATCTCTAGAGAAGGAGACTCCACATCCAGATGGGGCTTGGAAGTCTCCAGAGGAGGGGATTCCACATCCAGATGGGGCTTGGAAGTCTCCAGAGAAGATTCCACATCCAGAGGGGCTTGGAAGTCTCCAGAGAAGGAGACTCCACATCCAGATGGGGCTTGGAAGTCTCCAGAGGAGGAGACTCCACATCCAGATGGGGCTTGGAAGTCTCCAGAGAAGATTCCACATCCAGATGGGGCTTGGAAGTCTCCAGAGGAGGAGACTCCACATCCAGATGGGGCTTGGAAGTCTCCAGAGGAGACTCCACATCCAGATGGGGCTTGGAAGTCTCCAGAGGAGGAGACTCAACATCCAGATGGGGCTTGGAAGTCTCCAGAGGAGGAGACTCCACATCCAGATGGGGCTTGGAAGTCTCCAGAGGAGGAGACTCCACATCCAGATGGGGCTTGGAAGGCTCCAGAGAACATTCCACATCCAGATAGGGCTTGGAAGTCTCCAGAGAATGAGACTCCACATCCAGATGGGGCTTGGAAGTCTCCAGAGAAGGAGATTCCACATCCAGATAGGGTTTGGAAGTCTCCAGAGGAGGAGACTCCACATCCAGATGGGGCTTGGAAGTCTCCAGAGGAGGAGACTCCACAACCTCTCTGGGCAGCCTGCTCCAGGCCTCCAGCAGCCTCACACCAGGGAGGTTTTTCCTCATGTTGAGGTGGAACCTCCTGGCTTCCAGTTTGTGTCCACTGCTCCTCATCCTATCACAGCACCACTGAAAAGACCCTGGCCCCTTCTTCTTGCCACCCACCCCTCAGAGATTTATAGGCAGTAATAAGATCTCCTCTCAGCCTTCTCTTCAGGCTGAACAGCCCCAGGTCTCTCAGCCTCTCATCACACAGATGATTCAGTCCCTTCATCATCCTCATAGCCTCCATTGGACACTCTCTAGTAGTTCCCTGTCCCTCTTGAAGTGAGGAGCCCAGAACTGGCCACAATAATCCAGGTGAGGTCCCACCAGGACAGAGTAGAGGAGCAGGAGAACCTTCCTTGACCTGCTGGCCACACTCCTCTTGATGCACCCCAGGATCCCATCGTCCTTCTTGTCCACAAGGGCACATTGTTGTCCCATGGATGACTTACTGTCCACCAGGACTCTGAGGCCCTTCTCCAGGTTGCTCCTTTCCAGCAGATCAACCTCTAATGTGTATTGGTGCCTGGCTGTTGTTCCTCCCCCCAGGAGCAGGATTAAAGTTCACTCTCACCCAGTCCCAACTCCAAACCCAGGCTGTTGCTTTTTATGGTGGCAAACCCAGCTGGAGGTGCTGGTGGGAGCAAGGCAGAAAGCAGCAGGATTTTGTAGAAGCCAGAGACCAGGTTACTTTTTTATTTTCTTTTTTTTTTTTTTTTTTTTTTTTAAATTGAATAAACAGCAGCTGCAATCTGTTAGTCCTTTGTGGAGAGAGCTAGACAGATCTGTGTGAGGGAATAAAGGCCTGCTGAAGTGCTCTTGTTCCCTGCTCAAGGGCCACCACCACTTCAGAAGCACTTGATAGCACTTTGCTTCCCAAGCTCATAAGCAGGAGCAAAGCCCAATTCAGAGCAAATCACCCAGGGCAGAGGCTGCTCCTTAACAACCAAGCATGAAGGAAGCCTTGGACTGCAGAGTTCCACAGCTGGCTTAAGGCAGAGGATGATCTTTCCTCGTAGAATCATCGAAATGTTTTGGTTGGAGAAGCTCTCTAAGATCTTTTTGAGTCCAACCATCAACCCAACCCCACCACGGCCACAAAACTGTGTCCCCAAGTGCCGTGGCCACACATCTCTTGAACACCTCCAGGGATGGGGACCCCACCAGCTCCCTGCATAACCTCGACCCATGGAACTCGGGCAGATGGTGAGATCTGGTGGGAAGTGTACCAGTGCCTCCTGCTAATGACATTGGCTGCTCATTAACACACCTTGAGGAAGGTGCTGCCCACTGGCCACGGCCAGCAGTGGCCTCCAGGTAAGGCAAAGTACTGCAGGAAGCCCTGGAGGTGTGCAGCATTGAGCAACAAAGCGTGCTGGAGGATTCATAGACCCATAAAATGGTTTGGATTGGAAAGGACCTTAAAGATTATCCAGTTCCAAACCCCTGCCATAGGCAGGGACACTTCCCACCAACCCAGGTTGCTCGAGGCATCATCCAACCTGGCCTTGAACACCTCCAGGGAGGGGGCACCCACAGCTTCCCTGGGCAACCTGTCCCAGTGTCTCACCACCAATAAGCTTCACAGAGGACAGCTTTGTGCTCTGGAAGCCTGTGGCAGGATTGAAGTGAACAAGCAAGTGCTTCCACAAGCACAGCTCTGGTGTTCTCCAAGTCCAGCCGTGGCAAGGAGCCAGGGAACAGTGTTCAGTGTTCACATTTCCATCCCTGCATGGCGGGAGCTGCTCCTGGGCTCCCACCCTGACCTCCCACCCTGACCTCCCTCTGCTGTGGCCACTAAATGAGACAGAAGTGACTTTGGCCAACACATTGCTCAGCCTGCAGGTTTTCTCCCTGCAGCTTTGTGACCTGATGAAGTGTTTTAAGAGTGTGGAGATCGTGGCTGTGAGCATCACCCTAGCCCCTGACACACAGTCCCTGGAGATCTGACCTGGTAGAGCTTGGCATGGGGCCATGGACACCCCCAGTCTGCCCTTGGTTGGTGCTAGTAGATGAGTGCCAGGGGTCCACGGGGCCACAGGGACACTTTATAAATAAAATCCTCCTTTCCACACCAATCAATGCCCCAGTGCCAGGCCAGGGCCCCGTCTCTGTGTGGTCACTCGATAGGGCTCTGCGGGCACCCGGAGTCGTGCAGCCCTTGAGGACCACGGCCCCGACGTGGCTTTGCCCGCGGATTTACGGCCCGGCCCGGCGCTGACTGCGGCCTCTCCTCCCGCTCCACGCCGGTTCCCGGGGATGCCGTTACCACCGCTCTGCACAAGCCCTCCGGCTCCTCGGGCCGAGGCCAGAACAACCTCCGGGAGGTGAGAGCGGCGCCCCGAGGCCCGAAGGACGCCCGGAAGCTGCCGCTAACGGGACGGGGCGGGGGGGGCCGACAGGGGAAAGCACGAACCGCCCAGCCCCCGCCCCGGGTCCCGGCGCCCCGGGCCCCGCTGCCGGCGCCCCACGCCCCTTCGCCCCGCCCCCCTGACCCCGCCCCCGGCCCCGCCCTCGCCGCCGCCGCAGCCAATCAGCGGCCGCCGCTGCATCCGGGGCTTGCGCCGCCCCGCCGTTCGCGCTCGGCCATGGCGGAGGTGAGTGCAGCCCCACCGGGGTCGTGCCGGGCCGGGCCTCGGCATTCCTGCCTTCCGCTTCCCGCCTCCCCTGGCTGGGTGGTGGTCCCGGGGGTCTCCCGAGCCTCGGCTGCCCGGGACTGCCTGCGGCCGGGGTTCTGAGGCCGCGGGGTGGATGGGCCGCCGGAGCTGGGCCCTCCGGGGCGGGGGGCACTTGGGCCGAGGGGCGGTGGGGCCCCGGGCGGTAGTGGGCCGACGGGCGGGGACGGCCCGGGGACGGATATGGGACGAGGCGCCTGGGCGGGACGTTGCGGGAGAGCTGGGGGAGACGGTGGGGCATAGGCGAGCCCGGGGAGCGGCACCGGCTCTGCCGTCCCGCCGGCACCGGAGGAGGCAGCAGCGGGGCCCGTGGCGGAGGGCCCGTGGCCGGACCTGCGGGAGAGGGCCCCGGGAGAAGCGCTCAAAAAGTGCTTTGAGACGAAGTAACCCGCCAGGGCTCCGGGGTTGGGCTGTGATGAGCGGTGCCGGGGGTCGGTGACCGGGGCAGCGGGGCTGGGCAAGCAGGAGCCCCCCGAGGCCTTGGTGCTGCAGGGGCCGATGGTGTCGGGGGCGGGCCGCGGGAGAGCTGGGGTCAGGGGGTGCAGAGCTGTCGGAAAGGAGCTCGCAGGGGCTGGGGGTAAAGAGGCAGGACCTGGGCAGCAGGAGAGCAAGCGAGGTCGGGAGCTGGGAATGGCAGAGGGCTGGGGAGGGTGGTGGGAACGACGTTTGGTGACAGGGATGGGGAGGATTGCCCAGCCGAGGGGGCCAGGGTGAGGCCACCCCTGTCTCCTGTCCCATTGTGGTGTTATGTTTGTCTTGGTGCATCCTGCAGACAGGCTGCTGCCATCTCTCCACCACGCTCATGGTTGGTGATACCATTCCCTGTGGGGTCTTCACATGTCCTTGAAATATCCCTTCCCTGTTGTCATGATTGTGGCACATCCATGCTTCGTTTCCATCGTGAGACCCTTGTGGTGACCACAGCGTGGCAAGAAGACACTAGGAAGGCATCAAGGCAGCTGCCTGCTCTGTTGAAGGCTCTCAGACAACTTCTGTTTGATGGCAAAGCTTTGCTCTTGTTTCAGCATTTTGATGAGGAAGATGCTGCCTGACCCATCCAGAAGGGTTTGGTTTTAGCTGCTACCCTTGGTGGAGCACCAAGGGTGCTGGGTTCATCTTGGCACATTGGTGGCAGGCAGCACCACAGGTCTGTGTCTTGGGGAGATCCAGGAGCTGTCACTGTCTCACAGAGGAGGTGTGAACTGTGGAGTGTCTCTGCTGTGACATGGCAAGGGCTTGCTGTTGGGGTGCTGGCTTCCCTGGGCAAGAGACGACCTCTGTGTCCTGTCCTCTGATCATTTTTTGCTCTCTCAGGTCCCACAGGACCCCATTTCTGTCCTTTCCACTTCCCTCTAGCTACACTGGGAGCTTGTGGAAAGCAGCCCCATCTCCAGCAGTATGGACAAGGTGGAGGAGCCAAGAACACTTCTCTCACCAAGTGTGAAATACATCTCAGAGCAGCTCAGGAAACCACATTAATTATTAAAGTGGTATCCCTGGAAAGGATTTTTTTTTCCCCCTCACTTCCTTGCAAAATCACTTTCAGTCTGAAAGATTTTTTTTTTTTTTTTTTTAACTCCAGTAGCTCTCTGGGCACACTCAGCCTTGCACTGGAGATGGCTTTGTCAGGGTAAAAAGCTCAGGCTCTGTGTTCTCTAAGATGTGGTTGTTGCTTTGTTCCATTTGCTCCAAGCCTGGGGTGCAGAGCTGAGGAGGGGAGTGCAGGAGTCACCCAGAAACACAAACAAATGGCCAACCCTTTGTGGAACTTTGGGGAGGAAGACTGCCTGAGAAGCAGAGATGTGGTGGTAGGAAGGCAACTGCTGGGAAACGTAAAAAAGAGATTTTTAAAAGATTTGAGCTCCTTTTTTTCCCCACCCCCTGTGATTAAGTGGCCCATGGATGTAGGAGCAATGTCAACCACCTCCCTGGGGCAACCTGTTCCACTGCTTCCACGGTGGTGCATCACACTGTGGAGTTCACCACTGTGACCTTTCATGGTGACCAGAGCTGTCACCAGCAACAGGAGCCATCTGCACCTCATCCAGGAACTGGAGATAACCTGCTGGTGCCTCAGGTGCTTTGTGTTGTGTTCTCTGCTTCCCCTGGGATGTTTGAAGTGTCAGGCTGCAGCCACCTCACCTTCCAACGATGCCACTCCACATCCTGTGGTGTTGGCCAGCAGTGGAATCAGGAAATGTTCTCTCTGCTGTTTCCAGCTTTAAGCCAGACCTTTCTCCCCTGCCCCTTCAGCTCTCCTCTTGGTGGATTGGTAAATGCTCCAAGGGATCTTTCAGTGAGGGTGTGGGATGGGCCATTGGCTTTGTCTCTCAGGTGCTGCTGCTTTTCTCAGCCCAAACACCTCAGAGCTGCTTGCTGGATGGTGACTCCAGCCCACAGCACTTCCCTCTCTTGCTCTGGTGATGCTTGGGGGACATGAACTCGTGGTTAGTTACTGAGTTGCCATCCTGTCCTGCTGACTGTTACTCCTCATTTCAGCACCTGATCATTAAAAGGAGATCTCCTCACTCCTGAAGTATTCTTGACATCTCCTCAAGCCAGCCCATCCACTCCTCTAACAGTTCCAGGCTTTGTTTTCCAAAGCCTGCAGCTCCTTATTGATCCCCCTGTGAAGGAGGCAACAATTGATCTCCAGATCATTGTCTTGGGTTGAAGAGTTCTGCAGATCACTGGAGCCTAGAAGGAATAAGTGTAGACCACAGCCTCACTTTTTCCATGGGGTTGTTGGCTTGGAAGGGTTTATCCAGGAGGGTTTGGTACTTGGTCATGTTCCAGCAGAGCCCCCACAAAGGGGCACTGACCCTTTCCTGAGTGGTGAAACCATTTCCTCCTCAAAGTGGAGGCTGCCCAAAGCCTTTCCACCCCCTTCTCCTTTCTTTATCCCATAAACTCCTCCTCCCTTTTCAGTGCTCACACTCCCCAGGCCCTGCCTGCAGCCAAAGTGGCCTCCAGTGGGGTTCTCTTGCTGCTGCTAATCAGACCCTTGGGGGTGGTGAATTGGCTCAGTTTGTGCTCCACCTGGACTAGAGGCATCCTCTTGTCACTGGGCCTGGTGGAGGGAGGAGCAGGAGTTTCCACAGCTGCTTTACAGATCCTTCCCCTCCCTCTCTCAGCCTTCCTTTCCTATGGCAGTGTCTGCCAGAGTGGTAATTATGCCTAGGAAACAGCTGCCTCTGGTCCTTGTGGGGCTTTGCCACCTGTGAGTGAACACCTGAGGGCACTAACTTGGAACTCAAAGTCTGGGGTGGCTTTTTTTGTTGTTGTTGTTTTGTTTTGTTTTGTTTTTGTTTTGTTGCTGGTGCTTGCTTCACTCTGTGCTTCAGGGATGAATTCTGCTGTGCAGCTGGACTGTCTCTGCTTTCAGGAGGTCTAAGAGCCTCTTAGTGAAGCACTGTAGGTGCTGCCCCAGCTCCCCCTGACTCAGTCAGGAGCAGTGGTGCAGGGCTGAGGTTAGTAATGGCTGAGGATCATCACAGCTGGGGACTGGGGGACTGGCACTGTGGTTTCCTTCTGCAGCTGGCTGCTCTCAGTCACCCAGAGGCATCAGTTAATGACCTGCTTGCTCCCTGCCCAGGCTCAACTTGATGAGCAGCACTTCCATGCCCAGCAGCCCAAGGAGCAGCAGATGTCCTGGGTTGCTTTCCAGGCCTCAGCTCAGACTGCTGCTGAACTCCTGACCCAGCTCTGAATGCAAGGTGCCTGTTCTCAGTGCCTACCTCCCCTGTGCCACTCACAGTCCTGCCCAGACTCCTTCCCTGCCTGCTGAGCTCTGAATTTCTTTGCTTACCCCTCTGAGCCCTCTGGAGGTGGTGAGGCTCTGGAGGGGACGGATCAGCTCAGGGGGTGCCTGCAGAGGCATGGCTTAGGGTCAGTGGCTTCCTCTTGAAGTGTCAGCCCTGAGATCTGAGGTCTGAAACTGGTCAGAGGATAAATAGTGGAGTGCTGGAGGTGCAAGAGGTGAGGTGGAAGAGCAGTGAGAGGCTGCTGGTGGATCTGGAGGAGCTGTTAACACACCTGAGCAGAGCTCTCTTTGCACAGCAGTCCCTAACACTGCCCTGTGTGGGCTCCTTGAAACCTTGGCTTTGAAATGAAGCTCATTGCAGTTGCTGGTGGGGTTGAGTGGGGCTGGAGGTGTGTCAGGTTGTTCAAGGAGAGATCTCTCAACCCTCTGTTTCTCTTTTCCTCAAGGCCTCAGTCGGCCGACAGAGTCCCAGGGTGGTGCCGTACCCAGCCCGCAGCCTATGTCCTGGAGAGCCTGGCCTTCAGACTGCAGCAGGTAGCCCCAACCCCTCTGTCTGTCTGTCTGTCTGTCTGCCCGCTGAGCTGATTTCCAGAAGAAACCAAGCTCCTGTGATCAGTCTGTCTGTTCCCTTCCTCCTCCCAGCATCTCCTGAACCTGTTGGTTCGTTCCCACCCCGCCCGACGCAGGAGGAGAGGCTTCAAGATGTTCAAGCTCCTACAAGTGTCCACTTCATAGGAGCAGAGAATTGTTTGGGTTGGAAAAGATCTCTTAAGGTCACTGAATCCAACTGTCAAGCTTAAGAGCACTGTAGCCATTAAACCATGTCCCCAAGTGCCATGTCCACGCCTCCAGGGATGGTGACTCCACCACCTCCCTGGGCAGCCTGTTCCAATGCCCCTTCCTGCAATCAGGAGTAATTATCCAAAGTGCCTAGAGGGAAGGAAAGGCTGCAGTGTGTGTGTCCACATGTTCTGACACTGGTGAATCAGAGAATTGTTAGGGTTGGAAGGTCCTCAAGGCTCAGCCAGTTCCAACCCCTCTGCCCTGGGCAGGGACACCTCACACCACAGCAGGTTGCTCACAGCCACCTCCAGCCTGGCCTTAAAAACCTCCAGGGAAGAGGCTTCCACCACCTCCCTGGGCAACCTGTGGCAGTCTCTCACCACCCTCATGGGGGAAAGTTCTTCCTCACATCCAATCTGAATCTCCCCATTTCTAGTTGTGCTCCATTCCCCCCAGTCCTATCCCTCCCTGACACCTTCAAAAGTCCCTCCCCAGCTTTCCTGGAGCCCCCTTCAGATCCTGGAAGGCCACAGAAATGCTCAGGAGCCCCTCAAGCTCAGCTTTCAGTCCCTTGTGGGGCTCAAATGTGATGAGAACCAGGTGCTGCCAATCAGCTCTCACAAAGTGACTTCTTTAGTGGTGCTCCCTGGCCCCCTCTCACTCCTTCCTACCTTCTTTCTTCCTCATCATGGATGCAGAGGGAGTTATCCCAAGCTTACAGAATCATAGAGTCAGTCAGGGTTGGAAGGGACCACAAGGTTCATCCAGTTCCAACCCCCCTGCCATGCCCAGGGACACCTCATACTACATCAGGCTGGCCAGAGCCTCATCCAGCCTGGCTGCAAACACCTCCAGGGATGGAGCCTCAACCACCTCCCTGCACAACCCATTCCAGGCTCTCACCACTCTCAGGGTGAAGAACTTCTTCCTCACCTCCAGCCTGAATCTCCCCACTTCCAGCTTTATTCCATTCCCCCCAGTCCTGTCACTCCCTGAGAGCCTAAAAAGTCCCTTCCCAGCTTTCTTGGAGCCCCCTTCAGATCCTGGAAGGCCACAAGAAGGTCTCCTGGGAGCCTTCTCTTCTCCAGCCTGCACAACCCCAACTCTCTCAGTCTGTCCTCATAGGAGAGCAGCTCCAGCCCTCTGCTCATCCTGGTGGCCCTTCTCTGGACACCTTCCAGCATGTCCATAGCCCTCTTGTAACAGAGGTTCAGAACTGGACACAGAGCTCCAGGTGTGGTCTGAGCAGAGGGGCAGAATCCCCTCCCTGGCCCTGCTGGCCACACTTCTCCTGCTGCAGCCCAGGCTCTGCTTGGCTCTCTGGGCTGCAAGTGCTCCCTGCTGGCTCCTGCTGAGCTTCTCCTCCCCCAGCACCCCCAAGTCCCTCTCCTCAGGGCTGCTCTCCAGCCAGTCCCTGCCCAGCCTGGATTTGTGCTTGGGATTGCCTCCACCCAGCTTCAGGACCTTGCCCTTGGTCTTGTTGAACCTCCTGCTCGTTTTTGGCCTCAAAGATTTGGTCCAGGGTGGTGCTAGGGTCCCAACTTCTTCTGCTCCCTGCAGTTGTGTCAATGGGCTCAGCTGATCACCGCCTGAACCTCGCTGAGATCCTCTCCCAGAACTACGGCGTGCGGGAGGAAAGGGAAGATGATGATGATGATGATGATGCTGCTCAGGAGAAGCAGAAGTCTTTAGAAGAGCTGGAGAAGAGTTTCAATGCATCTCAGGTAAAGGCAGCAAGGGGGAGGGAAAGGGCAGTGACCTGCTGTGGGGTGGTTTTGGTTGGTTTGTTTGCTTTGTCTGGCACCAAAGGTTTTTTTGTGAGAAACTCTTCTTTAGGTCTCCCCATGAAGGGGTCTTGAGGTTGTGCTTGGATGGGGAGGAAGAGGTTTAGGCAGTGGGGGACAGGAGGAAAGGTTGCAGTCTGGCTCAGGCACTCTGCCAAGGTGGTCTTGGCTATGGAGCCATCAGCTGTGTGTTCCTTGCCTGTCTGGCAGTGGAGGAACCACAGAGGTGAGCTGGTGGTGGCCACAGAGACCTCAGTGAGACACAGAGTGTGTGTGTGTGGCCTTGCCTGACACAGGCTGTGCCTTCAGGTCAGGCACAAGACTCAGGATTTCCTCCTTCCCTTCCTCTCTGTAAACACAGTTGTGCTGTCTGGCATCTCTCTGTTCAGCAGGGTAAAAAGGAACAGATTCCAAAACGCCTTTGGCTCTGTTGCCCTGTGCTGAAAGCTCCTGGCCCCCTCACCCCTGGGAAGCACAGGTTGGGGGGGAGGGGGGGGTTCAGGGAGTGCTGATGGATGCTGCCTCCTGCATCATCCAAGGCACATCAGAGCCTCCAGAAGAGCAGAGCTGCCTTGGCTGCCTCTGCCTGGCTCTGTGTCTGCTGCAGCTGCTGCTGCACTTGGTGCTTGTCCCACTCCTGATGAAGCTTTGTCCTCCTCTTGCTCAGAGCAGTGAAATGCCATTTGAGGAGCTGCTGGCACTGTATGGCTATGAGGGCTCTGACCCCATCTCAGAGCAGGACAGTGAGAGCAATGATATTACTCCAAATCTCCCTGATATGACTCTGGATAAGGTAAGAGCAGCTCTGTGGGTCTGGGGGTGTCCTGCTGGGCTGTCTGCACTTTGAGGGGGTTCTAGTAGCTCTCTTCAGGTGGGGTTTGACTAGTGCCAGGGAAAGAAAGGGCCTGCCTGGTGCTGGCATCCCAGTGAGGGACCACCAGCTGCAAGGGATGCTTAGAGGAGAGTAGAAAAAGGATGGATCAGAGATTGGAGAAGGAGACTGGAGCAGGGTGTGCTGGTTGGAGGCCAGACAGATCCTCTCTTGCCCCGAGAGGGACAAAAGGCAGTTTCAAACCATCACACAGGGCAGATTGAGGACAAACTTCTTCACAATGAGGGTGGTGAAAATACTGAAGAAGGTTGCCCAGAGATGTGGTAGAAGCCTCATCCCTGGAGATGTTCAAGGTCAGACTTGATGGGGGGACCCTGATGTAGTGGGAGAGGTCCCTGCTGACTTGCAGGGGAGGTTGGACAAGATGACCCTGGGGGGGTCCCTTCCAACCTGCTGCGTTCTGAGATTCCCTGAAAGGATAACTGCTTTCAGAAGAACACTGTAAAAAAAAAAAAAAACAAACCTCTCCATGGACCTTGGGTTACAAAATCTCTGCCTGTAGCTGTAGATCTGTGGAGAGTCAGGGAAGGTTTGGCTCTTCCTGGGTGAAGCTGCTCTGGCTGAAGTCTGGAGAAAGCTTTTTCTCATTCCTTCCCAGATCTTTGAGGTGTTTGCTGTGAGTGGAGCACTACAGAAAGGGCCACTTGCTTGTCCTCTCTCTGGCTTCCAGAGGAAGCTTCTCTTGACACTTCCAGAAGGGCTGCTAGGGAATAAAATCTGGAAGTGGTGGGAGAGAGAGAGAGAGAAAGAGAATCTGTCCTGGGCCAAGCTGTGGGAGGGTGAAGGAGACCCTACGGACGCGACCACGCTTGGCCAGAAACGCTTTGCTCTAGGCCTCACCCCACCTCATTTCTGCTTTTATTTGGATTTTAAAACTTTTTTTTTTGTTTTTTTTTTCTTTTTCTGTCACTTTCTTGTTGTTGTTAAAAGGAACAAATAGCCAAGGATTTGCTTTCAGGGGAAGAAGAGGAGGAGACACAGTCTTCAGCTGACGACCTGACTCCATCCGTCACGTCCCACGACGCCTCGGACCTCTTCCCAAACCAGCATGGCTGTATGTGTCCCCTGCTTCCTCCCTGCTTGCTTTTCACTCAGATCTGATCAGCTAGGGCAGGGCAAGAATGTTTTGGGGTGGTTTGTTTGGTTTGGTTGGGTTTTTTTTTTCCCCCCCACTCTGTGTTTTTTGTCACTTGGTTTCCTGAGATCGGGTTTTCCGCTTTTCCTTCGGGGTGCTGCAGGTGAAACCTGAGTGTTAGCAGGGGAGACACTGGAACAGGTTGGGGCTGTTCTGCCTGGAGCAAAGAAGGCTCCAGGGAGAGTTTAGAGCAGCTTTTCAGTACCTGAAGGGAGCTACAGGAGAGCTGGGGAGGGACTTTTTGATAAGGGCTGGGAGTGACAGGACGAGGAGCAATGGCTTTGAGCTAGTTGAGAGTAGAGATGGGGAAGGAATTCTTGCCAGGGAGGGTGGGGAGACACTGGAAGGTGTTGCCCAGGGATGTGCCCTCCCTGGAGGTGTTGAAGGCCAGGTTGGATGAGGTTTTGAGCAGCCTGGGCTGGTGGAAGATCTCCCTGCCCCATGGCTAGGGGACTTGAAACTGGAGGATCTTTTAAGATCCCTTCCAACCCATTCTGTGAATCTGAGTGGTGGGGCTGAGGGGAGAATTGTCTTCAGCTGTAACTCACAACACTGAGAGTGAGAATGGTTTTGCTACCAGCTGTAAATGCAGTCTGAGAGCTCAGTACCTGGTCTGACATCTCCAGATGTGTGGCCATGGTTTAGTGGCCATGGTGGGGGTAAGCTGCTGATCTTAGAGGCTTTTTCCAACCCAGACAGCTCTGTGACTCTCTGAACCAATTCAGTGGCATCAGTGGGGTGATGTGTCCTGGCACTTCCCAAATATTGGAATCCATGGGGAACCAAAGTGCAGGAGAGACTCAGCCTGAAGTGAGCCTCCTTTCTTCTGCAGAATGAGGGAGTCTGAGCTCCCTGGCTTAGGGGCAAGCGTGCAGATCCTTGTGCTTAAAGGGAGCAACTGAAAATAGTTGGGGAGGAGGGGGGTGAGCCTGCAGGCTTAGCAGGATAAAAAGTGAAGGGGAGAGAGAGGTGAGAGGCACCAACATCTCATAACCACAGCTCTTTGCCTGTCCCACAAAGCAAACAACTTCCTTGCTGATGAAGACAAAGAGCCCTGCTCATCTCCATGTGCTTCCTCCATGGCTGAGGATTCAGAGGAGGATTCCATCCCATCCAACGAGTGTAAGAAGGTAAAGGATCTGAGGGTGTTGGGAAGAGAACCAGGACAGAGTGCCCCTGAGGCTGAGGAGGGCACAACACCAAAGCCTTTTGGTATTTCCCTCAAGAAATTATCTGGGCTTGGATTGTTTTTTGGTTTGTTTTTTTTTTGGTTTGTTTTTTTTTTGGTTTGGTTTTTTTTTTGGTTTGGTTTTTTTTTTGTTTGGTGTTTTTTTTTTGTTTGGTTTGGGTTTTTTTTTGGTTTGGTTTGGTTTTTTTTTGGTTTGGTTTGGTTTTTTTTTGGTTTGGTTTGGTTTTTTTTTGGTTTGGTTTGGGGTTTTTTTGGTTTGGTTTGGGTTTTTTTTGGTTTGGTTTGGGTTTTTTTTGGTTTGGTTTGGGTTTTTTTTGGTTTGGTTTGGGTTTTTTTTGGGTGTGGTTTGGGGTTTTTTTTGGTTTGGTTTGGGTTTTTGTTTGGTTTGGTTTGGGGTTTTGTTTGGGGTTTGGTTTGGGGTTTGTTTGGGTTTGGTTTGGGGTTTGTTTGGGTTTGGTTTGGGGGTTTTTTTGGGGTTTGGTTTGGGGTTTTTTTTGGGGTTTGGTTTGGGGTTTTTTTTGGGTTTGGTTTGGGGTTTTTTTTGGGGTTTGGTTTGGGGTTTTTTTTTGGGTTTGGTTTGGGTTTTTTTTTGGGTTTGGTTTGGGGTTTTTTTTGGGGTTTGGTTTGGGGTTTTTTTTGGGGTTTGGTTTGGGGTTTTTTTTTGGGTTTTGTTTTGGGTTTTTTTTTGGGTTTGGTTTGGGGTTTTTTTTTGGGTTTTGGTTTGGGTTTTTTTTGGGTTTGGTTTGGGGTTTTTTTGGGGTTTGGTTTGTTTGGGTTTTTTTTTGGGGTTTGGTTTGGTTTGGTTTTTTTTTGGTTTGGTTTGGTTTTTTTTTTTGGTTTTTTTTTTTTTGGGGTTTTTTTTTTTGGGTTTTTTTTTTTTTTCGTTTTTTTTTTTAACTTTTACTTTTGCTCAGCACCTTGTGTTGTGTTGGGAGGTGGTGGCAGATGTGGGGTTACAGGAGGGCTTGCTTAAATACCAGCTTGAAATGTGCACCTGAAATGAATCTCCTGCTTCAGAGCTGGGAAAAAAAAAAAATTGCTGCTGTGCCTTGGTTAAATCAAAACTGCAGCCTGTAGCCCTATAAAGGTGAAATGCTGTGCAGTGTTCCCCTCAGGATTTATTGGGGGGGGGGGGGGAAGGAGGAATGGGGTGGGAGGGAACTCTTCTCAGGAAAGAGAGGAGCAGGCTTCCAGATCCATCCTGGTTGTGAAGGTTACAGGAGAGCCTTCTGCATTTCTTTATCTCCTGCCTTAGCTGTTTGCCATATATCTACAACATTAACACTATGGAAATGCCTGAGGTCCCCAAGGGATCAGCTGGTTCACAGTAAATCTTCTTAGTTGCCCTATAATGTAGGCAGCTTCCCTAGAAGTGAATAGTGGCAGTGAGGGGGGACTGCTGCTGATCCATAAATGGGCCTCATGGTGTCGTGGTCCCTAAATCACAGAGTCCCTCAGCTGCCTCTACAGAGCATTTTCCATTTCAATTTCCCCTCTCTCTCTCTCTCTCTCTCTCTTTCCCTGGTGATATTTCAGGAGATCATGGTTGGACCTCAGTACCAAGCTGCTGTTCCCATCCTCCATTTAAGCAGGCATGGTGAGAAAGGTAAGGCTCCCTGCTCTGTGTGTGGGTGTAGGGTGCTGGCCTGGGTGTTGATGGGGCCCTGCTGCCCCAGTGCTGCTCCATGGCTCTGAGCTTGGCACCTCTCAGTGTTGGCACCAACATTTACAGCTAATCCTGAGCTGGCTTTAAACTCTCCTGGTGGAAGAGGGCTGGGAGTGCAGCTTGGAGGGGCTGGGAGTGCAGCTTGGAGGGGCTGGGAGTGCAGCTTGGAGGGGCTGGGAGTGCAGCTTGGAGGGGCTGGGAGTGCAGCTTGGAGGGGCTGGGAGTGCAGCTTGGAGGGGCTGGGAGTGCAGCTTGGAGGGGCTGGGAGTGCAGCTTGGAGGGGCTGGGAGTGCAGCTTGGAGGGGCTGGGAGTGCAGCTTGGAGGGGCTGGGAGTGCAGCTTGGAGGGGCTGGGAGTGCAGCTTGGAGGGGCTGGGAGTGCAGCTTGGAGGGGCTGGGAGTGCAGCTTGGAGGGGCTGGGAGTGCAGCTTGGAGGGGCTGGGAGTGCAGCTTGGAGGGGCTGGGAGTGCAGCTTGGAGGGGCTGGGAGTGCAGCTTGGAGGGGCTGGGAGTGCAGCTTGGAGGGGCTGGGAGTGCAGCTTGGAGGGGCTGGGAGTGCAGCTTGGAGGGGCTGGGAGTGCAGCTTGGAGGGGCTGGGAGTGCAGCTTGGAGGGGCTGGGAGTGCAGCTTGGAGGGGCTGGGAGTGCAGCTTGGAGGGGCTGGGAGTGCAGCTTGGAGGGGCTGGGAGTGCAGCTTGGAGGGGCTGGGAGTGCAGCTTGGAGGGGCTGGGAGTGCAGCTGGAGGGGCTGGGAGTGCAGCTTGGAGGGGCTCAGTGAAAACAGGTTTGGAGGAGGGGGTCTCAGCTGGAGACCCAGGGAAGGAAGCCCCTCTGCAGATTTCTTTCCCTGATTTATTTCCCTCTGTCATCTTTGAGCAGCCAGAGCTATTTGCATTCAGTGCTTCCTGGTGCTGGCTGGTTCCAGTTTGGGAGGATGTCTGCAGAGGTGCCTTGAATCATAGAATCAGAGAGTCAGAGGTGTTGGAAGGGACCTCTGAAGATCAGTGAGTCCAACCCCCCCCTGCCAGAGCAGCAGCACCCAGGGCAGGTCACCCAGGAACACATCCAGGTGGGGCTTGGAAGCCTCCAGAGAAGGAAACTCCACAACCTCTCTGGGCAGCCTGCTCCAGGCCTCCAGCACCCTCACCCCAAAGAAGTTTCTCTTCGTGGTGAGGTGGAACTTCCTGGCTTCCAATCTGTGTCCTCTGCCCCTTGTCCTGTCACTGAGTGCCACTGAAAAGAGCCTGGCCCCTTCTTGCCACCCACCCTGCAGGTATTTATGGACAGTGATAAGATCTCCTCTCAGCCTTCTCTTCTCCAGGCTAAGCAGCCCCCAAGTCTCTCACCTTTTCCTCATCACAGAGCTGTTCCAGTCCCTTCATCATCCTCATAGCCTCCACTGAACTCTCCCCAGTAGCTCCTTGGCCCTCTTGAGCTGAGCAGCCCAGAGCTGTTCTCAATCCTCCAGCCGTGGTCTCACCAGGGCAGAGGCAGAGCAGGGAAAGAAGGCGGAGCAGAAATGACCTGGAACTCATTTCACACTTAGTGCAACACTACAGCAGCTGCTTGAGTTTCTGAAAGAGAGAGCTGACCAAAAGCCACATCCTCAGAAATCTCTTCCTTCCTCCTTTGTTGGTTTTGGTTTGGTTTTTGTTTGTTTGTTTGTTTTTAATCCTGGCTGACTCCGAGTGAATTAAAGGAGCCCCAAGTTCCCAGCTCTGCAGGTACTCTTTCAGGTTTACCCAACAGACTTCTCAGAACTTTTCACTGCTGCTTGCTCTCAGCCTTCTCTTTGAAGGCCACAGATTTCCTTTTCCATAACCTGGGTGCTTGCCACCAGGGTGAAATGAAATGGAACTGCCAGGAAGATCCCTCTGGGGTCTGTTACACCCTCTCTGTAGTGCCTCTGACCTGATTTTAGTGATTCTGCAGGGCAGCAGAGTTGGGTCCTCTGCCTGTAGGAAGGAGTTAAGTACAGAGGGTGCTGATATTTTTATCTGACTAGAACAATTTCAGTGTTTCTGGGTGGTTTTTTATCTCCTTGCTTCTCCTCTGTGCTGTTGTTTCACTGAATCTCTGCCTTGTTCTGTGCTCCCAGGACTCAGAGCCTTGAAAGCTGGAAGGGGGTGGGAATCACTATGGGATTGTCTGCTCCTATGGGTGGAGCAGCACCTGGAGGAGCTGGCACAGGGGAGGGACAGCCTTGGTGCTGCTTTGGTTGGTGTCTGGGTCAGGGCTGCAGCTCAAAGCTGCCTTCACCTCCCACTCCTTCTGTTTACTGTGTGCCGGAAGAGACATCTCAGAACCTAGGGGGGAGGTTAATTGCCAGGATCAAGGAATCAAAACAACAACCTTGGAGAATGTGGTGAGCAAAACCCTGTCAGTCAGCCCTTCTGGAGATGAGGGAAGCAAAGCTGAGCTTGTGCTTAGGCCTCTGAAAGAGGTACAGAAAAGTTATCCGCCTCCAGAAGCAGGAGGGGAGATGCAGCACCTCCAGAGATCAGAGAATCCTTTGGGTTGGAAAAGCTCTCTGAGATCATCCAGTCCAACCAGCAACCCAACACCCCCGTGGCCATCAAGAAAACATCCCCAGGTGCCATGTCCATGTGTTTCTTGAACACCTCCAGGGATGGAGACTCCACCACCTCCCCGGGCAGCCTGCTCCAGTCCCTCACCGCTCAATCAGTTGTCACCTCTCTTAGTGCCAGGTTGGAGGACCAAGCAGATCTCCTCCTTCCTGTCTCTCCCATGCAGAACAGGGGCAGAATTCTCTGATGAGCTTATTTCAGTGCCTTTCTTTGTTTCTGCTAGCCTATGAGAATGAAGATCAGCTGCTTTGGGACCCAAACATCCTCCCTGAGAGAGAGGTGGAAGAGTTCCTGTACCGCGCCGTGAAGCGGCGCTGGGATGAGCTCTCCAGCAGCAGCCTGCCGGAAGGGGAGATGGTGAAGGACAATGAGCAGGTGCTTGGAGGGTTGTGGGGGGACTTTTTTTTTGCACCCCACAGATGGTGCTGGTGTAACAGTGCAGTGTTTCCTACAGAGCTCTCAAGTGAGAGACTCAATCAAAAGAGAATGAGACCTCAATCCAGTGGTGGTGGTCTTCCCCTCGGTGGATGAGTGAGGGAGTGCTCCTCAGCTGCAGATTCAGGAGGCTGTGGGGAGGCTGGAAAGGGCAGGAAGGGATCTGCCCCATAGGGCTGTCTGGCTTGGAACTTTCCTTTCCTTTGCCATGTTTGTGGGAAGCATGTGACAGCTTGGGCAAGAAGAGGGATGGGGATGGCTTTGTGTTCTCCCAGCGTCCCAAACTCTGAGCCAGAGCTTGCAGCAAGAACCTCCTCTTGGATCTGCCCATGGTCTGAGGTCCTCTTTGAAGCCAGCAGAAGATCAAACATTTGGCTAAACCACTTCAGAGCAGTTCATCTTCTCACTCAGAGTCACTCCTGCAACCTGCAGAGCTGCTGGGGGCAACTCCCGGCTTGTCAGGCCCAGTGCCTTGGCCCAGTGGGCAGATGGTGGAGGTGGGGGTTAGTGGAGAGTGGCTGCTGGGGGAAAAAAAAAAAAAAAAAAAACAACAAAGTTAAGTTTTCTGAGACCCATGTGAGCCATGAGCAGGTTGTGTGGCTCAGGTACATGCTGTGAGTAACCTGCTTGTTGTTTCCCAGGCTTTGTATGAACTGGTCAAGTGCAACTTCAATGCAGAAGAGGCACTGAGGAGGCTACGATTCAATGTGAAGGTGATCAGAGGTGAGGACCAATCCTCCCTCCCTTCCTCCCTCCCTCTTTTTCCCCTCTTTTCCCCCTCCCCTCCCTCATTTTTTCCCCCTCCCCTCCCTCATTTTTTCCCCCTCCCCTCCCTCATTTTTTCCCCCTCCCCTCCCTCATTTTTTCCCCCTCCCCTCCCTCATTTTTTCCCCCTCCCCTCCCTCATTTTTTCCCCCTCCCCTCCCTCATTTTTTCCCCCTCCCCTCCCTCATTTTTTCCCCCTCCCCTCCCTCATTTTTTCCCCCTCCCCTCCCTCATTTTTTCCCCCTCCCCTCCCTCATTTTTTCCCCCTCCCCTCCCTCATTTTTTCCCCCTCCCCTCCCTCATTTTTTCCCCCTCCCCTCCCTCATTTTTTCCCCCTCCCCTCCCTCATTTTTTCCCCCTCCCCTCCCTCATTTTTTCCCCCTCCCCTCCCTCATTTTTTCCCCCTCCCCTCCCTCATTTTTTCCCCCTCCCCTCCCTCATTTTTTCCCCCTCCCCTCCCTCATTTTTTCCCCCTCCCCTCCCTCATTTTTTCCCCCTCCCCTCCCTCATTTTTTCCCCCTCCCCTCCCTCATTTTTTCCCCCTCCCCTCCCTCTCTTTTTTTTTTTCCCCTCCCCTCATCAACCCTCATAGAACTCTTCTTTTTTTTTTTTTTTTTTTTTTTGGATACTGTACATCTCCCATTCCTCTTCCTTTCTCCTGTAGATGAACTTTGTGCCTGGAGTGAGGAAGAGTGTAGGAACTTTGAACATGGCTTCAGGGTCCATGGGAAAAACTTCCACCTTATCCAAGCCAACAAGGTGAGGAGGTTTGCTCCTGTGCCCCCACTGAGGGGGCAGGGGGGGGTGGAGGAGGCACCAAATGTGATGCAGGAGGTTGAGGACCGCTGAATTCCCACCCCAGGCTGTGTGTGGGCTCTGCTCTGCCTGATTTTCCAGGTGGGAGAAGTCACAACCACCCCTGACCTGCATGAGTGATGTCAGTTAATTCCTGGTTAGCCCTTGCTGGAGTCTCAAAAGTTCCTTCCAAACCCTCAGCCCTTGCAGTACTTCTGTGACTGAGTGAGTGGAGCCGTGTGGATGTTCTGTGAAAGTCCCCCCCGGGGGTCCTTGAGAATGCAAGGGGCCTGCTGTAGGGAGAGCTGGGCCCCGAGGACACAGAGCTGCTGTGCTGGGAGTTGTGCTGCCCCTCCCTGGCTGCCCCTCCCTCCCTCTCTCCCTGGCTGCCCCTCCCTCCCTCTCTCCCTGGCTGCCCCTCCCTCCCTCTCTCTCTGGCCGCCTCTCGCTCCCTCTCTCTCTCTGGCCGCCTCTCGCTCCCTCTCTCTCTCTGGCCGCCTCTCGCTCCCTCTCTCTCTCTGGCCGCCTCTCGCTCCCTCCCTCTGTCCCTCCCTCTTCCCCTCTCTGGCCGCCCCTCCCTCCCCCTCTCCCCCCCTCTCTCTCTTGGCCGTCCCTCCCTCCCCCTCTCCCCCCCTCTCTCTTTGGCCGTCCCTCCCTCCCCCTCTCCCCCCCTCTCTCTTTGGCCGTCCCTCCCTCCCCCTCTCCCCCCCTCTCTCTTTGGCCGTCCCTCCCTCCCTCTCTCTTTGGCCGTCCCTCCCTCCCTCTCTCTTTGGCCGCCCCTCCCTCCCTCTCTCTCTGGCCGCCCCTCCCTCCCTCCCTCCCTCTCTCTCTGGCCGCCCCTCCCTCCCTCTCTCTCTGGCCGCCCCTCCCTCCCTCCCTCTCTCTCTGGCCGCCCCTCCCTCCCTCCCTCTCTCTCTGGCCGCCCCTCCCTCCCTCCCTCTCTCTCTGGCCGCCCCTCCCTCCCTCCCTCTCTCTCTGGCCGCCCCTCCCTCCCTCTCCCCCTCTCTGGCCGCCCCTCCCTCCCTCTGTCCCTCCCTCTCCCCCTCTCTGGCCGCCCCTCCCTCCCTCTCCACATTCACCTGTGCCACTGGAGGGTCCTGCACACACCCTCCTGTGCCTGACCCCAGCAGTTTGCTGCGGGTGACCTCTTCCCATGGCCTCCCGGGAGACCCCTCCGAAGCTTCTTCTGTCCTGCAAGCTTAGACCTCTCCGTAGCGACGCAGCTCAACTCCAGCCATGCTTTTTTTTTTTTTTTTTTTAACCTTCCCCCCCACCCCCACCTCTCCTGCCTCCCGACGGGAAAGGAGACTCCGCGAGGAGCTAAGAAAAAAAAACCAAAAAAATACAAAAAAAAAAAAAAAAACCAAACAAAACCACCCACCCAAACAAAACAAACTGGATCCTGAGCTTGGATGCGGTCTGCTCTTGATCCTCAGGTCCGTACCAGGTCCGTGGGGGAGTGTGTGGAGTATTACTACATGTGGAAGAAGTCGGAGCGCTACGACTACTTCACCCAGCAGACTCGGCTGGGAAGGAAGAAGTACGTCCTCCACCCTGGAGCCACGTGCGTGGAATATTCTCACACTAACACTAGTAACCTCGGGGTTGGGGGGGTGTGGGGGTGGGGGGGAAAAAAAACAAAAAAAAACAAAAAAAAACCCCTCTCAGAACAACCCAAAACTCCCTCTCCTGGCGAGCGGAGGAAGCTGCCCCCGGGTCCTGCCTAGGGAGGTGAGGGTCGGATCCTAAGAAAGGAGGGGAAGGGGAAAGGGGAAAAGCTTCTTCCTGGTAAAAGGTTCTCAGGTTGCCCGAGGAGATGGTGGAGTCAACCTGGAAGGGGGTTTTTTAACTGCAGGGGAAGGGTTTTTTTTAAACACTTTGGAGGGGGCTTTAAGTGCCCTGGAGGGGGCTTTAAGTGCCCTGGAGGGGGCTTTAAGTGCCCTGGAGGGGGCTTTAAGTGCCCTGGAGGGGGCTTTAAGTGCCCTGGAGGGGGCTTCAGACTCCTTGGAAGGGGTTAAAGCAACCTGGAGGGGGCTTTAAGTGCCCTAGACGGAGCTTTAGACTCCTTGGAAGGGGTTAAAACACCCTGGAGGGGGCTTTAAGTGCCCTGGAGGGGCTTTTTAGACTCCTTGGAACGGGTTAAAGCAACCTGGAGGGGGCTTTAAGTGCCCTGGAGGGGCTTTTTAAACTCCTTGGAAGGGGTTAAAGCACACTGGAGGGGGTTTTAAGTGCCCTAGAGGGGGCTTTAGACTCCTTGGAAGGGGTTAAAGCAACCTGGAGGGGGCTTTAAGTGTCCTGGAGGGGGCTTCAGACTCGTTGGAAGGGGTTAAAACACCCTGGAGGGGGCCTTGAACTGCCTCAAGGGGGCTTTAGACTCCTTGGAAGGGGTTAAAGCAACCTGGAGGGGGCTTTAAGTGCCCTGGAGGGGCTTTAAGTGCCCTGGAGAGGCTTTTTAAACTCCTTGGAAGGGGTTAAAGCACACTGGAGGGGGCTTTAATTGCCCTGGAGGGGGCTTTGAACTCCTTGGAAGGGGTTAAAGCATACTGGAGGGGGCTTTGAACTGCCTGGAGGGGGCTTTAGACTCCTTGGAAGGGCTTAAAACACCCTGGAGGGGGCTTTAAGTGCCCTGGAGAGGCTTTTTAAACTCCTTGGAAGGGGTTAAAGCACACTGGAGGGGGCTTTGAACTGCCTGGAGGGAGCTTTGGACTCCTTGGAAGGGGTTAAAGCAACCTGGAGGGGGCTTTAAGTGCCCTGGAGAGGCTTTTTAAACTCCTTGGAAGGGGTTAAAGCACACTGGAGGGGACTTTGAACTGCCTGGTGGGAGCTTTGGACTCCTTGGAAGGGGTTAAAGGAACCTGGAGGGGGCTTTAAGTGCCCTGGAGGGGGCTTTGAACTCTTTGAAAGGGGTTAAAGCAACCTGGAGGGGGCTTTGAACTGCCTGGAGGGGGCTTTAGACTCCTTGGAAGGGGTTAAAGCAACCTGGAGGGGGCCTTGAACTGCCTGGAGGGGGCTTTAGACTCCTTGGAAGGGGTTAAAGCAACCTGGAGGGGGCCTTGAACTGCCTGGAGGGGGCTTTAGACTCCTTGGAAGTGGTTAAAGGAACCTGGAGGGGGCTTTAAGTGCCCTGGAGGGGCTTTTTATACTCCTTGGAACAGGTTAAAGCAACCTGGAGGGGGCTTTAAGTGCCCTGGAGGGGCTTTTTAAACTCCTTGGAAGGGGTTAAAGCACACTGGAGGGGGCTTTAAGTGCCCTGGAGGGGGCTTCAGACTCGTTGGAAGGGGTTAAAGCAACCTGGAGGGGGCTTTAAGTGTCCTGGAGGGGGCTTCAGACTCGTTGGAAGGGGTTAAAACACCCTGGAGGGGGCCTTGAACTGCCTCAAGGGGGCTTTAGACTCCTTGGAAGGGGTTAAAGCAACCTGGAGGGGGCTTTAATTGCCCTGGAGGGGGCTTTGAACTCCTTGGAAGGGGTTAAAGCATACTGGAGGGGGCTTTGAACTGCCTGGAGGGGGCTTTAGACTCCTTGGAAGGGCTTAAAACACCCTGGAGGGGGCTTTAAGTGCCCTGGAGAGGCTTTTTAAACTCCTTGGAAGGGGTTAAAGCACACTGGAGGGGGCTTTGAACTGCCTGGAGGGAGCTTTGGACTCCTTGGAAGGGGTTAAAGCAACCTGGAGGGGGCTTTGAACTGCCTGGAGGGGGCTTTGAACTCCTTGGAAGGGGTTAAAGCAACCTGGAGGGGGCTTTAAGTGCCCTGGAGGGGGCTTTAAGTGCCCTGGAGGGGGCCATGAACTGCCTGGAGGGGGCTTTAGACTCCTTGGAAGTGGTTAAAGGAACCTGGAGGGGGCTTTAAGTGCCCTGGAGGGGGCTTTAAGTGCCCTGGAGGGGGCCATGAACTGCCTGGAGGGGGCTTTAGACTCCTTGGAAGTGGTTAAAGGAACCTGGAGGGGGCTTTAAGTGCCCTGGAGGGGGCTTTAAGTGCCCTGGAGGGGGCCATGAACTGCCTGGAGGGGGCTTCAGACTCCTTGGAAGGGGTTAAAGGAACCTGGAGGGGGCTTTAAGTGCCCTGGAGGGGGCTTTGGACTCCTTGGAAGTGGTTAAAACACCCTGGGGGGGGCTTTAAGTGCCCTGGAGGGGGCTTTGAACTCCTTGGAAGGGGTTAAAGGAACCTGGAGGGGGCTTTAAGTGCCTTGGAGAGGCTTTTTAAACTCCTTGGAAGGGGTTAAAGCACACTGGAATGGGCTTTGAACTGCCTGGAGGGAGCTTTAGACTCCTTGGAAGGGGTTAAAGGAACCTGGAGGGGGCTTTGAACTGCCTGGAGGGGGTTTTTAACCCCTCTGGAATGGTTTTAAAGGCCCTGGCTGGGGTTTGAATGCCCTGGAGGGGCTTTAAACCCCTCTGGAAGGGTTTTAAGCCCCCCTGGAAAGAGGTTTTAAGTTCCCTGGAAGGGGTTTAAAACCCCCTCTGAAGGGGGTTTGAACCCCCCTGGAAGGGTTTGAAAGCTGTGTGGATGTGGTTTAGTGGTAGAGGCTGGGCAGGAGTGGTGGCATTGTGAGCTCTAGGGGAGGGGTTGGCTGGGATGATCCTGCAGGAAGGCTGCAGAGGGACATTTCCTAAGGGAAAAGGGGTTTGAAGCTGAGGGGGAGCAGGGTTAGAGTGGAGCTGAGGGAGAAGTTCTTCAGTCTGAGGGTGGTGAGACTCTGGCACAGGCTGCCCAGGGAGGCTGTGGCTGCCTCCTCCCTGGGGGTGTTGAAGGCCAGGCTGGATGAGCAGCTGAGTCTGGTTGAGAGATGTCCCTGCCCATGGCAGGGAGGTTGGAGCAGATGATCTCTGGAGGTCCTTTCCAACCTGAGCCATTCTCTGCTATCTTCCACCCTCACCCCTTCTACGACCCTGTGGATTTTAACCTCCCGGTGAAAATTTCAGCTGCAGAGGCCAGGTTGGATGAGAGAGACCTTGAGCAACCTGGGCTGGTGAGAGGTGGGGTTTGGAGCTGAAGGATCTTGCAGCTCCCTTCCAACCCAACCCATTCTGTGACTCTGTGAAATCTCCTCTGCACCTTCTGCTCCAGGAGGCTTCTGGGGAGGAGGAGGGAGCATTGCTGGATGTGCTCAGAACACAACCCCTGATAAGCATGGGGAGGGGAGATAAAGCAATTATTTGCTTGGCTGTGGACTTCCTTGTGTCAGAAAACTCTGACTTGTGCCAGGCATAAACACATCCACACAATCCAAGGTTAAGGTCAGGGATCCATGGCTGATCTTGGGAAATAACTCAGCTGAGTGAGGTTTTGGGAAGGAAGCTTCCTTGAAGTTCAAAAACAGACTCTTTCTGGGAGGGGTTGGAACCTGAATTAATTTCTTTCCCTGCTGCCACACTGGGAGGTAAATTCTTTTCCTTCTTAGATCCGCGCTGGTTGCAGCAAATCCTTTTTGGAACAGATTTGCCACAGGAATGTTTCAAAAGGTCAAAAAGCAATATTGCAGTTGGATCAGTTGGAAAAGATTTAGGTGAAGTTGTAGATTTTGATGGGTTTGAGGGTTGGGGGGGGGGAGAGGGAGGGGTTCTGTAATTCTTGTGCAAGACCTGAAATCTCCAGTGGGAAATCTCAGAGTAGGAGGGGAGTTGGGGAGGGAATATTTTTCTCATCCACTTGCTTTTTGCTGGCACACAAACAGTGGCACAACCATTCTGGGAAGGTGGCAGCTCCCTGGGGGAGGAGGGGAGAGTGTTTGGCCTTTTTGTTTTGCTCTGGGGGGAAGGCTCAGGGAGCTGGGGCACAGCTCTTGGGTTTGCAGCACCACAGAGCCCCTCCTGCTTTGTCACAGGCTGGGTTCAGCCTCTCTGTCTTTACTGCAGGGTCTGAAGTGGGGCTCTGCAGGCACAGAAGGGGTGGAGGCTGATTGACAGTGAGGTCTTTACAGTCCTAGGGAGACCTTAGAGCAGCCTTCCAGTACCTGGAATGGGCTCCAGGAGAGCTGGGGAGGGACTTTGGACAAGGGTTGGGAGTGACAGGACGAGGAGCAATGGCTTTGAGCTGGGAGAGGGGAGGTTGAGAGTGGAGATGAGGAAGAAATTGTTGAGAGTGAGGGTGGGGAGACCCTGGAACAGGTTTCCCAGGGAGGTTGTGGATCTCCCCTCCATGGAGATGCTCAAGGCCAGGCTGGATGAGGCCTTGAGCAACCTTGTGCTGGTGGGAGGTGTCCCTGCCCATGGCAGGGGGGGGTGTCGGTGCTGATCTTGCAGGTCCCTTCCAACCCAACCTGTTCTGTGATTTGTGGATGGAAATTGAATCCTGGTTGTGTTTTCCCTGCCTGTGGCTCTCTGCCTGGCAGGGGGTGGCAGTGGCTCTCTGTCTTTCCCCACAGGGACTACACTGACAACGACCTGGATGGGGCTGAGGTGGAGAACACCACTCGGTCTCGGAGCTCCCCACCAATTCCCTCTGCCACTGGCTGCCTGGATTCCCACTTTGGGCAGGATCAGATAGCAATAGAGAGCACAGGTAACTCCCTCCTCTTCTGGCACCCCCTGGGGGTACCTCCTCTCCCTCACCTGGTGGCACAAACCCTCCTCTGCCTGTCTCCTGTTGTCCAGCCCTTGCTCTTCTCCCTGCGCCTCACCAGTGAGCTCCCTTGGTGCTGTGCCACACACCAGCCCTGGGTGGGTTTTGTGGTGACCAAAGGGGACTTGGATTCTTCATACTGACCAGCAGAGGCTTCAAAAGAGTTTCTCCTCCTCTGGGCTCAGAGAGGTGGCCTAAGTCATTCCCAGAGGAGGATTTGCACCATCTCTGGGGCAGCTGAATTAGCTGCTTGTAGTGCACCAATGCAGACACCAGACACAGGCAGCTCCTTGGGAGGCTGAGTGAAGGCACCAGAGGTCAGGATGTGTCCCTGATCTGCTTCCAGGGAGATCTGGCTGTGAGAAGACTCCCAGAGCTCATTCCCTTCATCGTCCCATCACAACCAAGGGCTTTGTGCAGGCACCTCCCAAGGGTTGTTAGCTTTGGGAGTGGGGACAGGACTTAGACACTCTGAGAGAAGCCAAACCCTCTGTGAGGTTCCCTTTAATTCCCATAGAAACTCTGCTGGCCTCCCAGCTGCTGTCTGCACCTTTGCCTTTCCTCCCTGCTGGCAGGGACCTTGCTTCCTAGTGAGGAAGCTCAGGAAGGGTGGGATGGAAGGAGCAGGCAGTGAGGTGGATCAGGAACTGGTTACAAGACAGAGTTCCCAAGAGTGGTGATCAATGGTGCCAGGTCCAGCTGGAGAGCTGTAACCAGTGGAGTCCCCCAGGGATCAGTGCTGGGCCTGGTGCTGTTCAACGTCTTCATCAATGACATTGATGAGAGGACAGACAGACAGACAGAGTCTGCTCAGCAACTTGACACCAACCTGGGAGGCTGGGCTGAGGCAGCTGAAGGCTGTGTGGCCATCCAGCAAGACTTGGACAGACTGAGAGCTGGGCACAGAGGAACCAAATGAGGTTGAACAAGGACAAGTGCAGAGTCCTGCAGCTGGGGAGGAAGAACAAATTGCAGCAGGACAGGCTGGGAGGGGAGCTGCTGGAGAGCAGGGACCTGGGAGTGCTGGTGGAGAACAAGTTCTGCATGGGACAGCAATGTGCCCCTGTGGCCAAGAAGGCCAATGGGAGCCTGGGGTGTATTAAGAGGTGTCCAGAAGGTCCAGGGAGGTTCTCCTTCCCCTCTACTCTACTCTGCTGAGACCTCATCTTGAGTACTGCCTTCAGTTCTGGGCTCCCCAGTTCAGGAGGGACAGGGACCTGCTGGAGAGGGTCCAGCAGAGGGCTAGGAGGATGCTTAGGGGAGTGCAGCACTGCCTGGTGAGGAGAGGCTGAGGGACCTGGGGCTGCTTAGTCTGGAAAAGAGAAGACTTAGAGGGGATTTAACAAACATTTAGAAATGTCTGAGGGCTGGGGGTCAGGAGGGAGGGGACAGGGACAGCCTCTGCTCACTTGCTGGGATAGGACAAAGAGCAATGGATGTGAGCTGCAGCACAGGAGGTTCCTCCTCAACACCAAGGGGAACTTCTTCACTGTGAGGCTCACAGAGAACTGGAGCAGGCTGCCCAGAGAGGTTGTGGAGTCTCCTTCTCTGGAGCCTTTCCAGCCCCATCTGGATGTGTTCCTGTGTGCCCTGAGCTGGATTCTCTGGTCCTGCTCTGCCAGGGGGGTCGGACTGGCTGATCTCTTCGGCTCCCTTCCAACCCCTGCCATCCTCTGCCCCTGTGATAAGGACACATTTGTGCCCCCACACAGACCCTGCTGTGCTTAGGCTGGCTTCAGCTGGCTGCTGTGTGTTACACCCTCCCTCCAGCTGTTTTATTCCCCCCCCCCCCCCCCCTCACTTCCTACCTCCCATCCTTTCTTCCTCCCTCTCCTAACTGTTACTTTTTTTTTTTCCCCCCCTGCCCCATTTCCCCGGGGTTGGGGTGAAACACGCAGAACCCCTGAGCGTGGAGAGCACAGCCTGCAGCCTGGGCAGCATCAGTGAATCAGGGCAGGGCTATGAGTGCAGCACCCCCTCAGAGACCAACTGCTCCTTCGACCCCACGGAGGAGACCTCCTCGGCTGCCACCTCCGCGCCCTGCCCGCGGCACAGCAGTGCCGCCGCCGCCCCCCCGGAGCCAGGGCTCTACCCTTTGCCAGCAGCAGGACTGGCAGAGGAGAAGCAGGAGACGTTGCAGAGCTCTGGGGAGAGGATAAGCATGGACTTCACTCTGCCTGCAGACATTAACCAGGGTTTGCCTTTAATTGCTGGCCCGGTGGATTTGGACAGAGACCCAGAGGCCCCTGCGCAAGTGTCCTTAGCGGTCACAGAGTTCGGCCTCCTTGGCATTGGAGATGTAAATAGTTTCCTGACTGCTCACCAGGCTTGCCCAGCACCTGTGGCTCACTCAGAGCCTTTGTCTCAGTGAGAGTCTCCTGTCACAAACTTGTCACACAGACCCCCAGCAAGGACTCGGACCCGACTCGAGTGAACTCCTGGGGCTTGCGCTGTTCCCTACGGACGGTTTGGAGCTGTCGGTCGGAATCTGTCTTTCCATCCTCCTTGTTCCAAGGCTACAGTGAAACCAAACACCCTTCCTGCTCCAGTGTGCTCTGACAGCATCCCCACGAAGCCTTGGTGGCTGGCTGTGATGAGGAGGAGAGGAGGTCCAGCACCCCCTGTTCTGTTGAGCAGGTGTCACCCCCCGGTGATGCCAGGCTCCTTGGAGAGTCCCTGCCTGGGGACAGGGAAAAATATCCCTGGGCCACAGTGGGGTGGTCAGCACTGGCAGTGGAGCTGCAGCAGCAGTGCTGCAGGGGCTGGGGTGGAGGATGCAGCCTTTGGAGGTGCAAGAGCTGCAGGAGCACACAGGGAGCATGGGCCCCACCCTGGCTGGGGGAGTGGTTTGAGGGCACAGCGATGCTAAAGGACTCTTGGTCCCTCAGAGTGTGCAGCAGAAGTTGTTCTCCTCCCTTCCCCACAGCCACCCTGCCCTCCAGAGCTGTGGGTCCAGTGCATGGCTGCTCCCCAGCCCCTCACAGCTCTGCTCTCAGCTGCGGGTGGGGTGGGGTCTGGCCCAGGGTTGGGAAGGGGCACAGTGTGGTGGTGTGGGTAGCCCTGTGTGCCCCTTGGGGCCTTCTCCCCTTCCCTCACTGTGCTTGGGCTGTGGGGAGGGCTGGCACTGGGTGTAAGAGGAGTTTCTAAGCCCACAAAGTGATGCTGGCCCCAGGGTGGGGGAGTTCCTGGTGGGGAATGGTTTGATCCTTGCTGAGCACTGCAGGGCAGAAGAAAACCTCTGCAGCTGCCCAGCTGTCAGCTGGGGCCAGGAGGTCATCACTCAGCTCCCAGCACAGCAGTGCTAGAACTGAGCCCCAGGCAGGAGTTCAGAGTGGTCCTGCTCGTCCTGGCCCCTTTCTGCCACGACCAGGAGCTGTTTTCTGAGAGGAAAGCAACTGCCCCAAGCAGGGAGGTGCCAAGGGTGGCCCTTGCATGGCAGGGAGTGGCCAGCTGCTGGGCACAGCCAGAGTGGCACAGCTGTAGATGTGTGCTGGAGTCTGGAGCTGCTTCACTTCCCAGGTGTGCTGCAGGTCTGGGGTTTTCCACTGGCTGAGGTCCACATTCTCCCATTCCTTGGGTTTGGTTTTTTGTTTCCCCCCCCCCCCCTCCACTCTGGGAACGCTGCCTGGGCAGGGCTCTGATGCAGATGTTCCTTCCCTCCCTCCACCCATCTTCTGCCCTATGTGGAAGGGAGTTTAGGTTGAGGTTTTGAGCTTGTGTTGGGTCTCCAGGCTGTGACCCTGCAGCTGGTGTGACTCTGGAAGGTGACTGAAGCCACCAGCCCACATCCTCTTCTTACCAGCCCTGGGAAAGTTGTGCCAGGCAGCCACACGGGGGTTGGGGGGGAGGGGGGGGCAAGGCCAGGCCTCATCTCTCCTCTTCCCAAGAGCCATTCTGCAGGCATTAGCAGGCTTTGCTTCTGGCCCCAGCCAGCTCTGCTCAGAGGTGCTGAGCTCTCAGGGCACAGGAGATGCCCTGACCAGGTGTCACTTTGTCACCCAGGCAAACAGGGTCCCTGGAAATCTCCCAACTCCTGGAATTGGAAAGCAAAGATGAGCTCCTGCTCCACAGTGGAACTGCCCAGGCTGCAATTCCCCCATTTCTGGGGAAGAGAGGAAGCTCCTTGGCTGGAAAGAGAAGAGGAGGCAGGGTGCAGAGACACAGGCAGCCCTCCCAGGGAAGGGCCAGGCCTTGGCTATCTATTCTCCAGCAGCCAAGAAACATTCTTAGTTTTCCTGAAACCATGATTTTTATGTTATTTTTGGTTTTCCTTTGGTTTAAACCCCCCCACCCCCCAATGAAAGGAGAGGAGGAGAGGCTGTGGGGGAGGCAGAGATCTCCCATATTTATCTTCTTCAGTGTTTACAGATTCACATGGGGTCTTTCACCATGAGTGTGGAGCTTTATTTTTTTTTTCCCCCCCACAGATCTTTAGGGGAGAGGGGTGGAAAGGGCTGGGGACAGGGAGGGGGAAGTCACCTGGGGGCAGGAGGTTTGGTTTGGGGTTTCTTTGGTTTGGTTTGGGGTTCTTTTGGTTGGTTTTGAGTTTCTTTTGGTTGGTTTTGAGTTTCTTTTGGTTGGTTTTGGGGTTTCTTTTGGTTGGTTTTGGGTTTCTTTTGGTTGGTTTTGGGTTTCTTTTGGTTGGTTTTGGGTTTCTTTTGGTTGGTTTTGAGTTTCTTTTGGTTGGTTTGGGGTTTCTTTTGGTTGGTTTTGGGTTTCTTTTGGTTGGTTTGGAGTTTCTTTTGGTTGGTTTGGAGTTTCTTTTGGTTGGTTTGGAGTTTCTTTTGGTTGGTTTGGGGTTTCTTTTGGTTGGTTTGGAGTTTCTTTTGGTTGGTTTTGGGTTTCTTTTGGTTGGTTTTGGGTTTCTTTTGGTTGGTTTTGGGTTTCTTTTGGTTGGTTTTGGGTTTCTTTTGGTTGGTTTTGGGGTTTCTTTTGGTTGGTTTTGGGGTTTCTTTTGGTTGGTTTTGGGGGTCTTTTGGTTGGTTTTGGGGGTTCTTTTGGTTGGTTTTGGGGGTTCTTTTGGTTGGTTTTGGGGGTTCTTTTGGTTGGTTTTGGGGGTTCTTTTGGTTGGTTTTGGGGGTTCTTTTGGTTGGTTTTGGGGGTTCTTTTGGTTGGTTTTGGGGGTTCTTTTGGTTGGTTTTGGGGTTGTTTTTGGGTTGTTTGTTTTTTTTTTTTTTTTGTTGGGGTTTTCTTTTCCCTTCTCACAAAGCACATTCACTTTGAGCCGCTCCCAATGCTGGACTTTTTCTCCCCTTTCCTTCTCCCCTTCCCCTCCTTCCCCCTCCCCCTCAGAAGCCCTACACTGTGAAGTGATACTGCCTTGAAGACCCCTCACCGTTATTTATTTAATTAAAAAACCCAATTTGAAAGCGAGACAGAAAATTGGCCTCTGCTTGGAGCCCCAAGGTGCTGCCAGAAGGAAGAAAAGGAGACCCTTGGCTCCTCCTGTCTGATCTTCTCCCACCCCAGGGGCAGGATGTTGGCAGCAGATGGGCACAGTCCCCAGGAGATGACATCCAGGGCTGGGGGTGTGGCCAAACGCTGATTCCCAGCCCATCCTTGAGGAAGTGCCAGGTTAGGAATCCTCTGGGGATGTGTTCTTAGGTGCTCTGACTTCTCCAGGACAGCTCCAACTCCTGGTGCAGCAGCTGAGCTTGACCTGCTCCTGAGTGCAGCTGCTTCAGCATCCTCAGCCCAGGAGGGGAGAAGTCTTTGTGCCCTCTGTGGAGCCTGTGGGAGCAGCCCCTGGGGCTGCAGCTCCTGTCCCAGGGAGCTGAGGCTGGTTCTTGGGGGTTCCTCCATTCCTGGCCCCCCATCCACCTTCATCTGCTCTTGTGGCCAAGGAGGCCAAGGGTCTCCTGGCTGCGGTCAGTAGGGTGAGAGAGGTTCTTCTCTCTCCCTACTTTGCCCTGGTGAGGCCACATCTGGAATACTGCTTCCAGTTCTGGGCCCCTCAGGTCAAGAAGGACCTCAGGGAACTGCTTGGAAGAGTCCAGCACAGAGCCATGAAAAAGAGGAAGGGAGTGGAAGATCTTCCTTAGGAGGAGAGCCTGAGGGAGCTGAGGGCTCTGTAGCTTGCAGAGGAGGAGCCTGAGAGGTGACCTCATTGCTGGTGATCAAGATGTGCAGGGGGAGCGCCCAGAGGCTGGAGCCAGGCTCTGCTGGGTGATGCCCAATGCCAGCACAAGGGGCAGTGGTGGAAGCTGAGGCAGAGGAAGTTCCACGGACACAGGAGGAAGAATTATTTCCCTGTGAGGGTCCCAGAGCCCTGGAGCAGGCTCCCGAGGGGGGTTGTGGAGCCTCCTTCTCTGGAGATGAATTCAAGACTCACCTGGATGAGTTCCTGTGTGAGCTGCTCTAGGTGCTCCTGCTCTGGCAGGGGGGTTGGGCTGGATGCTCTCTCGAGGTCCCTCCCAGCCCCTAACGTTCTGTGGTGTACCTTGTCCCAGGGATGCTGTTACCACCTGGGAGGAGGCTCAGCTTCCTTGACTGAATTTTCCCTCCCTGCCTGGGTGTGGAGGGGAGGGAGGTGTCCATCCATCTTCATCTCACAAGTGCTCTTGAGCTCTTTGAACCTGGGCAGCCCTGGGAGAGCTGCTGGTGGTGGGAGGCTGATGAGGTCTGTCCAGAAATAACATCCTGGAAGCAAAAGAAATGTTCCTGCTGCAACTGCCTTGTGTGTTTCCACAAGAAGGCTCCTTCCACGCCACAAAGCCTCTCTGTTCCATCAGAAACTCCTGGAATTCTCTTCTCCACCTCTTGCTTTCTGTCCTGGGACCTTGGGGGAGGCAGAATGGGGGCCTGCCTGGGGCAGAGGCTGGGTCCAATGGTGGGCACAGCCTGAGGGGTGAGAGTGAGTTCCCTGTTTCTTCAAGGCTCTGAGGAGGGATGGGAAGGGCAGGAGTGCTCAGAGTCCTCAGCTGGGGGTCATTGTCTCTCAGCCCCTCCACCCCTTGAGATGCCATTTCTTGGCCCTGCAGAACAGGGATGATATTTCTGAGGGGAAGAGGGCAGCAGGACCAGCACCCTGCTGGAGGCTCCACATCCCCCAGGCTCTGCCCACCCCACAGGGTCATAGAAGCATAGAATTGCTTTGGCTGGCTAAGACCTCTGAGGTCATCCAGTCCAACCATCAAACCAGCCAGGTCCACAACTTTCTTTAACACCTCCAGAGGTGGTGACTCCATCACCTCCCTGGGGCAACCTGTTCAAATCCCTGACCACTCCTTCAGTAAAGAAATCTTTCCTAATGTCAAATCCAACCTTCCCCTGGCACAATTTCAGGCCATTTCCTTTTGTTCTATCCTAGGGAGAAGAGACCAACCCCCACCTCACTCCAACCTCCTTTCAAGGAGTTGTACAGAGCCAGAAGGTCTCCCCTCAGGTTCCTTTTCTCCAGGCTGAGCAACCCCAGTGCCCTCAAGCTGCTCCTCACCAGACCTTTTCTCCAGACTTTGTTGCCCTTCTCTGGACCTGCTCCAGCACTTCAATGTCCCTCTTGGAGTGAGGAGCCCAAAACTGAGCCCAGGATTTGAGGTGTGGCCTCACCAGTGCCCAGTGCAGGGGTACAATCCCTGCCCTCCTCCTGTGCCCACACTACTCCTGATCCAAGAGAGGATGCTGGTGGCCCTCTTGCCCGCCTGGGCACACGCTGTCTCCCGTTCAGCCCATGGCACCCAGCACCCCCAGGTCCTGCTCTGCCGGGCAGCTTCCAGCCCCTCGGCTCCGGGCGCGGCCGCTGCAGCCGCAGCTCTTTAACGGCAGGGGGGGCCGGAGCCCCGCGCCGGGACCGGCTCCGCGCCCGGGGGTCGCATCACCAGGGGGTCCCGGACCTTCGTCCTCTGCCCGGTCACTCCCTCTGCAGCTACAGCGATCGGGGCCGAGGGTTTGACTCCCCCCCGCCCCGTCCCCAGCAGCCTTTGCCAGCCGGACTCGGCCCCGAGCTCGGCGCCGTCCTCCCTCCCGTGAGCCTCCGTGCGACGTGGCGGCGGCAGAGGCGTAGGCAAGCCCCCGGCAGCGGGGGGAGAAGGGTCTCGGTCACCCTCCCGAAGCAGAGCATCAGCAGCCCTCCGGGACGGGATCTCAGCGCTCGCCCTGGGGCTGGGAGGGTCTGGCCCCAGAAGAGCCCAAGGGGAGCCCGAGGAATCCAGCAGAGCCCAAACGGTGCCAGGCTTCCCCTGGCACCAGGGTTGCGTCACTGGCCCCCCACGGGGCCTTTTCTTGGTCGGGGGGAACCGAGAGCAGGAGCTGCTGTGGTCCCTGTGACACCCCCGAGCGCTGGCCCCAGCTTAGTCCAGGCAGGCTGGGCCATTCCTGGGTGGCTCCTGCCAACCTGGCACCCTCTGGCAGCCACAGCACTACGCAGGGCAAAGTCCTACCCGCGGTACAGCACTGCAGGGGCCAGGGACAGCTGCCTGAAAGTAGTTCCTTCTGCCCTGCTGTGGCACAGAGCTCTGATCCCACAGCATGGGGCAGCAGGACCCCTGTCCTTGCTGAGCCCCACAGTGCCACATCTGTGCCCCCACGATAGCCCAGCCTGGAGTACTTCTATGCCAGCTGTGAGAGTGGCTTAGCATGGCCAAGGACTGCTGGGGACTGTGATGAGAAAGAGAGATTCGTTAATTGCAGGAATTAAAGCCTTGCAACCCCTCCATGGCACCATCTGGGCATCCCACAGGTGCCAGCCAACCTCCCTTCCTCCTGCTCCTCTGCCTTGGGGCTTTTACCCACCCACCACCAAGATTTGGGGCCTGCAGGCATCATCTGCAGGGCAAATTCTCACCTTGAATCCTGGAATCAGTTTTGGGCCTCTCACTCCAAAAAGGACATTGAGGAGCTGGAGCAGGTCCAGAGAAGGGCAACAAAGCTGGGGAAGGGTCCTGAGAACAGGGCTGGGGAGGAGCAGCTGAGGGAGCTGGGGTTGCATAGTCTGGGGGAGAGGAAGATGAGGGGAGACCTCATTGCTCTCTACAGCTCCCTGAGAGGAGGTTGGAGTGAGGTGGGGGTTGGTCTCTTCTCCCTAGAATCAGGTGATGGAGAGGAAATGGCCTGAAGTTGTGCCAGGGGAGGTTTAGGTTGGAAATGAGGAACAATTTCTTTGCTGCAAGAGTGGTCAGGGATTGACACAGGCTGCCCAGGGAGGTGGTGGAGTCATCATCCCTAGAGGTGTTCAAGAAAGGTGGGGACATGGTTTGATGGCTGTGGTGGTCTCGGGTTGACAGTTGGACTGGATGGTGTCAGAGATCTTTTCCAACAGAAACAATTCTATGATTCTATGAAATCCTGCCCCAGCAGCTGTGCCAGGGCTCTGTGGTACAGCCAGGCAGTTGCACTGGGCAGATTGGAGCAGAGGAAAACTGTCAAGTGGCTCTGCCCATCCCTTTAAAATCCCAGGGCAGCTCAGGAGTGTTTCCAGCTTCCCACAGCAGCTTCCACATTCTCCACAGGCCACTCACGCCACACTTAAATAAACCACCCAGCAGCTACTATCATTTGGGGTGGTTTCTGTAGTATTTATGTTTCTTTCCATTCCTGACCAAGAGTTGGGCCTGAAGCAAACAGCCAGGCTCCGGTCGATCCTATCCTTGCTCCCACCCAGGACTTGCTGCTCAGACCTTTGCTCCTCTCCCTGCTCTGGGTGTCCTCTCTTCAGTCTCTCCAGCCCCAACAGGCAGCACTGGAGCCTGTCTGAGGCCCCAGAAAACACCATCTCTTGTCCTAGAGGTTTAAACCGCAGCTTAAACCGAACCTGTGCCTTGCCCTGTGTTTAAATCTGGCTGCTCAGAAGCTCCCGGGGACACCCCCCGCTTTGTTCCCCACCCCGGCATCTGATTCAGCCCCGGATCTGCCACCGGGGATCTGCCACCCCACCCCCGCCGCCTGCAGCCGTCGCCTTCTTCCACCCTCGCAGTTTTCTTTTGTTCCCTTTTTTTTTTTTAAAGTCTAGGGAAAGCCCGAGGCCGGCGGGACCCACGCGGTCCCCACATGCAGCCCTGCTCCCTTCCTTCTGCCATTTCCCCTTGGAGGCCAGAAGGAGCGGGACCGGCGGTCCACGGGGGACCGGGACCGAAGGTGCTAGAGAGGGGACCGAGAAGCGGCTGGAGGCGAAGAGGGGGTCCGGGCTGGACGGGGACCCTCCTCCTTCGCCGCGCCCCGCACCTGCCCGGCCCCACGGCCTGGCCCCGCCCGCTCCCTGCCCGGCCCGCGGGCGGGGGCAGCGCTTGCCGGAGCCGCCCCGTCCCGCCCCGCCCGGACTTTACCTCCCGGTCGGGCCCGTGCCATTTCGGGCCATGTGAGCACCGGGGCTGGGCCGCGGGGCCGCCACCGGCAGCGGGATGGAGCGCAGGAAAGTCTTCGTGGTGCTCGACGTGCTCTGCTTGGCGGTCGGTGAGGGCTCGATACCGGCGCCGGAGCGTCCCCGGGTCCCTCCGGTGGGGCTGTGCCGCGGGCTGGTTCCATGTTCGCGGGCGGTACTGGGGGTCCACGGTCCCCTGGTGCCTCTTCCCGGGCGAGCCTGTTGCCGGTGTTGTGGGGCCAGGCTGGGGGCAGCCTCGGAGGCACCTGCCCGGCCCTGTCCCGGTAACCGGGGCCACTTCGCGGCGGCGGGACCGGGCGAGAGGGGACCGTGCCCTGCCCCGGGACCACCGGGCACCGTAGAGGGTCCGGATGCCTTTGGAGGTGAGGGCGCAGCGCCCCGGGGACGTGCCCGAGTAGAAGGCAGAGGATCCTCGGGCGGCTCCGGCGGCCTGTCCCGGGGACCGGAGCCGGTTCCAGGCCGGGAAGCGGCCGGCGGGGCCCCGCCGCGCTGCTCGGGGAGGGCTGTTTCCTCCTCCTGCTGTTACCCTGGCTGCCTGCCCGCCGGTCGGGCCCCGTCGCTCCGCGGGCGGCCGGAGCGGGACCGGGGACTCCACAGCCCCGGGCGGGCGGGTTCGGGGTGCCCCTTCCCGGTACCCAACCCCCACACACACACATACACACCCGGTGCGGGTAAACGCCCGTTTCTAAAACAGACGCTGAGAAGCACCTAATTAGGATGGGCTAAAAATAAAGGCCCAGGTCGTAATTTCAACCGGAGCCTCCCGGGCCGGGAGTTGCTTTCTTGGGCTCTGAACACCGGTGGGGAGTGGCCGGTTCCTGTTTGTTCGGGTCGCGTTTCCTTGCCGGTGCCTTTTCTTTTTTTTTTTTTTTTTTTTTAAAGTTTATTTTATTTTTAGTGGAGGTTTTTTTTGGGAGAGGGATGAAATTATCCAGAAGGAGAAGTTGGTGTCTAATTTGAGCTGCAAATGAATGTCTGAGGTGTACACGGAGGCGTCTTGGAGCCACCGGGCACCGGCTTCCCCCCTGACACCGCCACCACCCCCGGAGAGGGGCGGGGGAAACCGGGACTAGTTCCCTGTTGGAGGGGAACGGAGGGAGTGGAACACACCGGGAGCGGTGGGCCAGGGTCTCGTTGTCGTCGTCTCCGCTTGCCCGGTGAGGGCAGGGGGCCGGTGGGTCTGGGCGCGGGGGGTCCCCCGGGGCGAGCGGGGACAAAGGTGCGTGTTCCCGGGAGACGGTGGAGCTCGGGAAGGCGGAAACTGCTGGGAAAGGCGGAACCGGGAGCGGAGCTTGAGCTTAAGGTGGACCGAGGGGCCGCGCTCGGGGGAGATCATCCCAGAGCTGGCTGCACCCCGCGCCCCCCGGGGAGGGTGACCTCGGCCCTGGCTGGGTTGCTCCAACCGTGGATTCAGGGACCAGGGGTCCCCTTTCAGCGGGGGTTTGGCACAGCTATTGCACGGGGCTGAGACCCCCAAAACCTCTCTTGATCTTGGGGACCATCCCATCTAGAGTCGAGCTGTAAAATGTTCATGATCAGAGCTGGGACAAACTGGGTGGCAAAGCCTGGGCAGATTGAACTGGTCCCAGCATCTCTCCAGAGCCCTGCCAGGAGCTGGGGGAGAGGAGAGGCTGGCAGTGGCCAGGAGAGACAAGAGGGTGGGAAGCCAACTGCTCTGGGGTCTGGATCACCCACCAGCATCCCCAGGCAGTGGATCTCCTGGAGCTGGTGTGAGGGTTCTGCTGGGAACACCTGAGGCCTGGGGGCCCTTCCCTGCTGTTCAACAGGGTTGCAAAGATGCCTGTGCTCATCAGTCCCAGTGAGCTGCATCCTCCCAGGCCAAAAGACCCTGGGCAGTGTGAGGAGAGGGCACAAGACCTATTGCCTCAGGCCCTGTGACTACCATGCCTGGGAAGAAGCAGGGCAGCTGTGGAGTCTGCAGGTGCCTGCTCTGTGGCTGTTTCCTGTGGTATCTGAGTGCAGCAGGCAGCTGTGAGCCCTGATAGAGTCCTATCAGCAGTGGGGCTGGTGGGTGCATGACCTCTTGCCCTGCTTGGTGACCCAGGACTGTGTCCCCAGAGGAGATCCCTCCCCAGCAGTGGGATCAGAGACCTAGAGGTGGGGATATGGCACGGTGCTGGGTGCCTGGGTGCTGGAGCCCATGGGTGTCTCCAGCCCTCACCTTCTCTCTGCCTTGCAGCATCTCTGCCCTTTATCATCCTGACTCTGGTGAACTCCCCATACAAGAGGGGCTTCTACTGCAATGATGACTCCATCCGCTACCCCTACAAGGCAGACACCATCACCCATGGCCTCATGGCTGGGGTCACCATCACCTGCACTGTTGCCATTGTAAGGAAGCACCATTCCCTTCCCTCGGGGCAGAGGCACTCTGGCACGTTGGATCCAGGAGCTGGGTCCCAGCACAGCTCACCTCCAGGCCTCCAGCAGGGCAGCAAGACCCCTTGGGTCGAGCCCTGCTCTGCTGAGGGTGAGGAGTTTCCTTTTGGGGTGGTGAGATCCATATCCCATGGGGCTGGTTCCCTGTAGGGAGGAGGGCCTGTGAGCTCCTGAGGCAGCTGGGTGCCAGGAGCTCCTCTGCTGCAGACCTGAAGGAGGAAGCATCCTGTAGCCCTGGTGCTGGGGAAGTGCTTGCTAGCACCAAGACCCTCACCCTTTGCTCCTTGGTGCCTGCAGATCTCAACAGGGGAAGCCTACCTGGTCTACACGGAGCGCCTCTACTCTAAGTCAGAGTTCAACAACTATCTGGCTGCCCTCTACAAGGTGGTGGGGACCTTCCTTTTTGGGGGAGCCATCAGCCAGTCCCTGACTGACCTGGCCAAATACATGATCGGCCGCCTCCGGCCGAACTTCCTGGCTGTCTGTAACCCTGACTGGTCCAAGGTGAACTGCTCCATCTATGTGCAGCTGGAGAACGTCTGCCAAGGGGAGAGCAGGAATGTCACCGAGTCCAGGTGAGCTGTGGGGCCACAGCACAGGTCCAGGCCTACCTGTTAGGCAGTGTTGGGCTCCTATGGGCTGGTGGCAGCCCAAGGTTGGTATTTCTGTGGCCTTCCAGGATCTGAAGGGGGCCTACAAGAAAGCTGGGGAAGGACTTTTTAGGATGTCAGGGAGTGATAGGACTGGGGGGGGAAATGGAACAAAACTAGAAGTGGGGAGATTCAGATTGGATGTTAGGAAGAAGTTCTTCCCCATGAGGGTGGTGAGACACTGGAACAGGTTGTCCAGGGAGGTGGTAGAAGCCTCTTCCCTGGAGTTTTTTGCAGCCAGGCTGGAGGTGGCTGTGAGCAACCTGCTGTGGTGTGAGGTGTCCCTGCCCATGGCAGGGGGCTTGCAACTGGCTGAGCCTCGAGGTCCCTTCCAACCCTAACAACTCTATGATTGATGTTCTGCTGCAAGGCAGAGCCCGCAAGGCAGGTTGGGGCTTACAGGGGCCCATCTGGACACTGGAGGTTTGCTTTCCTAGCCTGATCCATGCCTTTTGCTCCACAGGCTGTCCTTCTATTCTGGGCACTCCTCCTTTGGGATGTACTGCATGATGTTCCTGGCGGTAAGTGCTGTGCTCCAGGCAAGCCATTACAGAATCAATCACCCAGGTTGGAAGAGACCTCCAAGATCATCAAGCCCAAACGATCACCTAACCCTAACTAATCAACTAAACCATGGCACTAAGTGCCTCATCCAGGCTTTTCTTAAACACCTCCTTGCTGCAGAAAGGTGGGGAGCCCCCCCACGGATCTTGTCCTCTGGGGTGGAGCAGTGCTCTGAGCGTTCCATTAACAGGCTGATGACTGCTCCACCCCTCCTCCCTTTTTTTTTTTTTTTTTTTTTTCCCCCCCCTCCTCCCCAGCTCTACGTGCAAGCCCGACTGGTGGGCAAGTGGGCCCGGCTGCTGCGCCCTACCATCCAGTTCTTCCTCATCGCCTTCGCCATCTACGTGGGCTACACCAGAGTGTCAGATTACAAGCACCACTGGAGCGATGTCCTGGCAGGGCTGCTCCAAGGGGCTCTCATCGCCGTCCTCATCGTGAGTGTCCCTTTTTGCCTTAACCAACCTCTCTGCCAGGCTGCTGCTGGCTGCAGCTCAGCGTGTGTCCCCCCCCCCCCCTTTTCCCCAAATCCTCCTTCTCTTCCCAGGTCCGCTACGTCTCTGACTTCTTCAAGCCCCGTCCCCCGCGGCCGTGCGGGGCCAAGGACGCGGAGCGCAAGCCCAGCCTGCCGCTCACCATGAGCGAGACCGACTGCAATCACTACAGCTACCGGGGCGGCCCCTGAGCCGCGCACCGGGCTGCCGACCCGCCCTTCGCCGCGCAGCGCTCCCGGCACCGCGATGCGGCCCCGGGGACGCTGACTCTGCGTTAACTGCTTGGCTCCACCGCGGCTCGGCTGCCTCAGGTACCCACAGGATGGCCCTGCCCATCCCTGCTCCCGTGAACCCCCAGCCCCTCGGTGCCTCCGCCTGCCAGTGCCCGGCGATCCCAGAGCCCTGCCCATGGGAAGGGAAGGTCCTCGATCCCTTGTGCCGTCTGAGTCATGCTCCCAAGGCTGTTGTCTCAGCCCTCTGCGTGGAGGGGAGGGAAAGGTGGCACGTGGAGGGGGGGGAGGGGGGGGTTGGATTTACAGGGCTAGCAAACTGTGCCCAGAGAAGAGCAAACTCGTGGGGAAAGTCTGAGGCTGCCTGTGCCGAGCCTGCGTTATCCCTGTCAAATTATCCAGCCCTTATGAGTACAAATCCTCACAAGCACTCCGGGAGGGGGGATGGGGGAGGAGAGCTGCTGGGCTAGCAATACTTTTTTGGAAAGGATTAAAGCAATCCAGAGCTCTTCTCTGTTCCCTGATTACCTTTTTAAACAGCAGCCCTGGCTGCCAGCAGCTGCTGTGAGCAAGGGGTGCCCAGGCAGGCTCCTCTCTGGGTGGTACCCAATGCTTCCTGCACCCTGCCTGCTTCACACCTGGCTTGGGGCCAGGGGGAATGCTCGAGCCTTTGTCTCTCCTGCAGCTTTAGCTGATGCTTTAGGGGGTGCAGAGGGAAAGGGGAGAAGTTGTTCTGTGGTAAAGGAAAACAAAGGGGGCTGTGGAGCTGGACACAGCACTCCAAGCTCCCTGGGAAGGTGGGGAATGGGCCACGGAGCAGTCCCATTGCTGACACGTAGTTGCCTCCAGCACTGGAGCACTTGAGGGCCTCTTCTTAAACTACATTTTCATTATGATGTGTTTTTGTAAAAAAAAAAAAAAAAAAAAAAAAAAAAAAAAAAAGCTTGGATTTTTTTTTTTTTTATTATTTTTAAATTAGATCATCCTTAAAGAATGTCTGTGTCAGGCCTGTTCTCTCACTCCATGGATGCTCCTGGCCTTGCCAGGGGATGGACTGAAGTCTTTGGTGTTTCCTTTTTCCCAAGGGGAAGGGTGCTGGAGCCTCTTGCTAGCAAGGAGGGTTGCTTGGGGGCCTGTCAGGGCTGCTGAGCCCTTCTCCCAGTTCCTTTGGAAAAAGGGCTGGTGGGAGCAGCATCCTGCCACGGGAGGGAGAGCAGAGATGGGGCTGGCCAGGCACTCCTCAGTCACAGTGCCAGCCTCACACCACCTTTGAGAGTGTTGCTCCTTGGCTGGCTGGCACTTTGAGACAGGAGAAGAGCTGTGGGTAGCTCAGAGAGACCTGTCCCAGCTGGGTCCTGTCCTGGCACTGCCTTCAGCCTGACCCTAGGAGCCTCCTGTGCTTCCCAACTCTGCAAGGGGGAAGGAAGGGAAGGCGGAGAGAAGCTGTTGGAAAAAGTGACGCTTTGTGCTTGCAGCTCTCTCTCTCTCTCTCTCTCTCTGCTGCTCCAGCAGCTGGAGCCAAGGGAAGGCAGGGTGGTGACAGCCTTGGCACAGCCACCCCGTGTCCCTCCTGCTGTGGGAATGGCTGCAACGGGGACAGGCAGAGAGCCCTGGGCTGGAGGGCAGTGCCCTGGCAGGACCAGACTTGAGGGTCAGTTGGGGATGGGTCTGCTCCATGGTGTTGGCAGCAGCTCTGCCTAGTTCTGGGGTTCTGGTGCCATCCCAGCTCTACCCACGGTGCCTGGGGCCACTTGTGTCCTGCCTGCAGCTTGCTAGAGGTGGGCAGAGCTGCTGGCATGGAACAGGGAACCCCAGCTGCTGTAAGCTCCCTCCACCTAGGCACATCCTGGGCTCTACAGGGCACCAAACCTTTGCAAGGGACAGGGCCTGGGGGCACCCCAGCCCCTGGTGGGGTGGAAGGGTCAGTCCTGGGGTCAGTTCTACCTCTTGCTCACCTTTGGGCAGTGCAGCCTGGTCTGTGCTGGCCAGGAGCAGCAGCTCCCCTGCACAACCTGGGCTTGCTGCATGGTGTTGATGTGCTTGAGCAGCGTGGGTTACTCCAGTCTAGACAAGCCCTGACCAAAAAATACCTTCCCTGTGTGGAGGGAACTCCCTCACCACACGCTGCTTTTCTGTTTTCCTTCGAGAGCTTTCCTCCTTCAAGCCCCTCCCTGGTCCCCCCCACCCGGGTCCTTTGCCCTGTCCCAGCTCTCTGAGCTGGTTGTTCAATATCTGTTGGTGTAAAACAAAGCTGGGGGGGTGGGGAGGAAGTGCCAGGGTAGGATATCTCTGCCAGAGGGTCTGTAAAGAACAGCAGCTCCTGGAGGCAGGAGCAGCCAGGCCCAGCCTGTGCACTGGAGCTTGTCTGCTTGGTTTTTCCTCTGGCCAGGCTGTAGTGCCCAGCAGCTGCCCCACTTCCTGGCATTGCCCCCACAGCTTCTCTGTGCAGCCAGAAACGTGCCTGCTCCCTTCCCTTGAGATCTGATTTCGCCTCTTGGATGCATTGCTGGAAAAACCAGCTGGGCCACAATGCTGCAGCATGCAGCTCCACAGGGCAGGGCAGGCTGGTGCACGGCAGGGAGCTTGGCTGCTCCTTTCCTGGGGGGATGAGGCTGCTTCCAGCCGTGTCCTGGTGTGGGAACGGGGCTGAGACCTGACCAAATTCCACAGCAGCATGCCCAGCCATGAGTAACCTGCAGTTGGGAAGGACCTTCCAGCCCATGTCTGGCCACAGCAAGGGGCTGTGAGCTCCTGCTGCCCAGTTCCATGGATGCCAGCAGGGTGCTGGAGAAGGCAAAGCAGGTCCAGTTTTTGCTCCAGCCTTCTTGTTCATGGCTGAATGCTGTGGCATGCTGCCAGTGCTGCTCTAACTTCAGGCCAGCTCCTGCAGCCTTGAGTTCCCCCCCACAGTGTGAGCACTGGGAAGGTCTGGGCCAGGCTGTGGGCATAGCAGGGCTTGTGGGAGAGCAGAGTTGGGGGGTGGGGTGAAGTGTCCCCCTCCCCTGCACCTTGTGTGCCTGGCTTTCCCCATTTGAGGCTTGAGGTGGTGTCAGGGCTGGCACCAGCTCTGTGTCCTGCCTGGTGCATCCCAGGCAGCTCCTCCTGTATTCAGAGTGAGTTGTGGCCATGGGCATCGTGCCAGCTTGTGGCTGGGGTGTCCAAAAGCCCTTTTGCAGTGAGTGACTCAGGAGTTAGGGATCCAGTCCTGGTTGTGTTGGGACAGATTCAGCTGCAGGGCTGAAGCCAAGCAGCCTTGGCCCACAAGTCATGGCTGGGACCTGCTTTCTGAGAGCTCTGCTGTTCCCCAGGCTCAGCAGCTCCACGCACCAAGTGCTCAGCCAAGATGCCTCCTATCCAAAATAAGCTGCTTCTGGCAGCTCTCAGCTGGGCTCTGGCTTCCACCCCGACTTTGGAGGGGGGGCCCGGGGCTGCCTCCCCTAACCTGTGCCCCCTGGCTGGCTCCTGCTTTGCCATGCAGTATCCTCCCTCCCCTCTCCTTGGCACCTGAGGCTCCTCCTGCCACTTCAAGGGCTTTGTCTGGCTTTTGTTTGCCCCAGCCCCATCTCCAGGTTGCCTCCTGCTCTTGGCCTCTTTCCCCAGCTGGTTGGGTGAAGGGGGCTGAACTTCCCAGTGCCCGAAGCATGCTTCCAGGAGCGGGCAGAGGCCTTGCCAGGAAGGATGTTACTCATCTCCAAAACATCCTCTGCCCTGGCTTCCAGCCATGGATGGAAGCTGCCAGCAGCTGAGCCTGTGGTTGGGGGGTGTGGAGTGGCCTCTGCTCGGGGAGGTGGTGGGACGGGGACTGATGCCTGCAGGCACAGCAGGTTGCACCTTTGGGTGAGGATGTTCACAGCCTGAGAGGAAGTGACTGCAGCACAGCCTGGACCTCTTCTCCTCAGCAGGGCAAGGGCAGAGTTGGGGTATCTGGGCCAGGACCCCAAGATCATGGCCCCTAGAGGTGGGTGGTGCTGTCCAGCATGGGCCTGGGGGCTGCTGGGGGCCAGAGCAGATGTGAGGGAGGGGCTGGGCACCCTAGAATCATAGAATTGTTTTGGTTAGAAAAGAGCTCTAAGATCACTGAGTCCAACCATCAACCCAGCACCACCGTGGCCACCAAACCCTGGCCCCAAGTGCCACGGCCACACATTTCTTGAACACCTCCAGGGACTGTGACTCCACCACCTCCTTGGGCAGCCTCTGCCAATCCCTGACCACTCATGAAGCCAATAAATGTTCCCTGATCTCCAGCCTAAACCTCCCCCGGCACAATTGCAGGCCCATACCCTCCCCCCGCCATCACCCTTGCGTTCTCCCGGGGGAGCCGGGACCGTTCCCCTGCCGAGCTGGGAAGGAGGCGGCTGCCAGCACCGGGCTGCACCGGCCGTGGCCGTGCTCGGCACCGGACTGCACCGGCCGGCGGCAGAGGGCAGCAAGAGCTCGGCGGAGCTGCGGGAGCGGGGCCGGTCCGCAGCCTCCGCCCTCCCGGAGCCGCACCCGGGGCCACCGGTGCCTGCGGAGCCTTCTCCTCTCCCGGACGGGGCTGTCGGCACCCTGCGCGGAACCCTGCTTCTCCCTCCAGCCTCATCCTTCTCCTTTTCCTCTTCTGATCCCATCAGTGCCGCCTCCCCCCACCCCCTGAAGCGGCAGTTCCCGTGAAACGTGCCCGGTGCCACAGCCGCCTTTGATCTCGCTAAGGGGAGGAGGAGGGGTAGGGAAGAAATTAAACAGCAAAAGAAGGAGGAAACGAGGAGGAGAAAACCCTCCCGTGGGAGGCTGGCAGATCACAGAAGCACAGAATCGGCTGCTTGGAAAAGACCTTCAGCTGATCGAGTCCAGCCATTACCTAACATCTCCCTGCACTCAATTCTTAGACCCTGTCCCTAAGCTCCTCATCCAAACATCTTTTAAACCCCTCCAGGGATGGTGACTCCACTACTGCCCTAGGCAGTTCCAGTGCCTGATGATCCTTTCTGGAAAGGAACTTTTCCTAATATCTGACCTGGACCTCCCCTGGTGCAGCTTGAGGCCATTTCCTCTCATCCTGTCACCTGGGAGAAGAGGCTGGTCCCCACCTGGCTCCAGTCTCCTTTCAGGGAGTTGTAGAGAGCCAGGAGCTCTCCCCTCAGCCTCCTCTTCTCCTGGCTGAACCACCCCAATCCCCTCAGCTGCTCCTCATAAGATTTGTGTTCAAAACCCCTCAGCAGCTTTGTTGCCCTTCTCTCGACCAGCTCCAGCCCCTCAATGTCCTTCTCGGAGCCAGAAGCTCAAAACTGAACCCAGTATGAGATGATTCTCATGAGAGCAGCCAGGCAAGAGCCTGCCCTGAGCTGTGCCTGATCCCATAGAGCCCACAGGATCACCCCACAGGGTCACCCCCCAGGGTCACTCCCACTCCTGGGGCTGGAGACAGCTGGGGATGCTCCTCAGTGGAGCAAGTGCTGAGGTAGAGGAGCTGGGAGCTCTCCCTGCTGTGTAAGCAGCCTCGACGGAGCTGCTCTGGCATGGAGGAGCTGGCAACCGAGCCTCGGGAAGCAGCCAGAGGGTAGGAGCAGCAGTTTGTTTTCCACTGCTTGCCAGGAGCCGTGCGGATGCGTGGCAGTGCCAGGGATGTGCCCTGCGGAAGCGTTGGGCTGCCGAGTGCCAGCCCTGCTGGGGGATGTCCGCCTTGCCCCACTCTCCCTGGCACCTGCTCAGGGGAAAGCCTGCCCTGCTCGGTGGTGGCTGAGGTGTTCCTGGAGTCCCTTCCTTCCCCCCCTCCCCATCCTCCCACGACACCAAACTGGAGCTGCCCTGGCAGAGTCCTTCAGGGCTGCAGGTGCCTCGCCCTCGCGGGTGGGCATCAGCCACTGGCTGCAGGATTGCTGGCTGCTGGACAAAGGAATGACCCCAGGGCACGATGCCAAGCCTGCCCCACTGCCCTGCTCTGCTCTCCTCCCGAGATGGACAGCAGGGGCAGCTGGCAGTGCTGGATGGGCTGGGCTGACACAGAGGGGCTGCTGCTTGGCTGGGAGCAGGCAAGGACAAGGAGACACAGCAGGGCAGGGCAGAGGGATCTGCCAGTGGATTTGTTGCATTCCCTGCCAGTCCTGCTCTGGCTCTGCCACCATCATGCCCTCACATCAGGAACTGGTGCAGCCAGGGGGATGCCCAGTGACGGCTCAGCACCACCCTGAGCACATCGTGCCCCAAGCACACCAGGGGCACGCCCCCATCCCTGGTCCCACCCCTCAGCATGGCTGTGGCAGCCAGGGGAGGTGGGCTCAAGGTGGCTACCTGAGACCTAGGGGACCAGAGCCCTGCTGGGAGCTACTCCTTGAGGCCTCTGCTCTCTGCTCCTTCAGCCCCTCACACCCTTCAGCCCCCTCAGCCCCATGGGATGATGCTGGGAAGCATCAGGGCAGAGGGGACAAGGTTCCCAGGCTGGGGAGGGGGCTTAGGGGCAGAGATGTCATTTCAGTCCAGCTCTCATTTGCCTTTTCTTTGTTATTTTAGCTTTTTTTTTTTACCCCCCCCTTTTACACTCTTACTGCCTTAACATGACCTTGGCCAAATTATTTCCCCTCCCTCTGAGACTTGTGGCCCTCTTCCAGAAATGATCTGTTCTGTCGACCAAAATAGACATGGTGCTGTTATTCCATTTGAAAATATAATAAGGGCTGGGAGACTGCTCCTCTGTGGGGTCCAGCACCCCAGCCCCAGCACCCCACCCCCCTCAGGTCACTGGGGGCCAAGAGTGGGTGCAGTGAGGTCATCCTCAGCATTTTGCAGCTTTGGAAAGGGGAGGGGGAGAGGTCTCCCTCCCTGGATCTTCTCAGTGGAGCTGGGGGGAGGTCTCCCATCTGAGACCATGGCTGCTCTCAGACAGTGCTGGGAGTGTGGGAGACAGACAGGGTGCAACGGATTGGGCTTCCCCCAGAGTGGGCTGGGGTCATCCTCAGCTCTGTGAAGGCTGCAAGGTCCTGCTCACAGCCCAAGGAGACAGCGTGGCCATGTGCTGGGACTCTGGAGCCCTGCAGGCACGTGCAGGGTGGACTTTGTGCAGCCACATTCCAGGACAGTGGTTTTATCACAGAGTCATAGAATTGTTATGGTTGGAAAAGCTCTCCAAGAGCATCCAGTCCAGCCATCAACCCAACCCCACCATGGCCACCAAGCCATGGCCCCAAGTGCCATGGCCACACATTTCTTGAACACCTCCAGGCATGGGGAACTCCACCACCTCCCTGGGCAGCCTGTGCCAATCCCTGACCACTCTTGCAGCAAACAAATTGTTCCTCATCTCCAACCTAACCCTCTCCTGGCACAGTTTCAGGCCATTTCCTCTTTCTATCACCTGATCCTAGGGAGAAGAGACCAACCCCAACCTCACTGCAACCTCCTTTCACGGAGCTGTGGAGAGCAAAGAGGTCTCCCCTCAGCCTCTTCTCCAAGTTGAATACCCCCAGGTCCCTCAGCTGCTCCTTCCCAGCCCTGCTCTCCAGACCCTTCCCCAGCTTTGTTACCCTTCTCTGGACCTCAATGTCCTTTGTTGAGGTTTTATTACTGAGCTTTTCTGCCAGGCCTGGAGGCAAGTTCTCATCCACAAGGACTGGCTCCCATCCCTGCTGTGTCCTCCTCCAGTGTGGCCCTGCTCTGGTGCAAAGGCAAATTCAAACTCACCTCCTCAGCCTCATCTTAGCTGGAGGGGGAAGGGGAGTGTCTGGGATTTTGGGGGTGTCCAGGAGAAGCAAAAGAGCTGCAAAAATAAAGCACCCACGAGGATCAGATCAAATGTGGACATTTCAGTTGTTACTTTTCCTCCCCCATCAGTCTCTTTGTTTCCTGCCTCGTCCATAGGTGAGTTTGTCATGCAGCTGTGTCTCTCTGCATGAATTTGGGGACAATTCACATCCTGTTGGATTTCCACACCCCACCCCCACCCCCTATTGTGAATGCAGAGCTTTGTGCCGACCCTGGCTGCAGGCAGATGTGAGTCCTTGAAGGTGGTCACCCCTGGTGCAGGAAGGCTGTGCAGAGCCACCACGCTCAGGTGATTTTCAAGGGTGGATTTCACACAGCAAATTTTAACCCTGCAGGGTGTCCAGAGCTGATCTCTCAGGACAAAAAAAAAAAAACAAAACAAAACACATCTGGGCAGAGAAGGGGTTGGATTAACTTTGCTTTCTGCCCAGAGGAGTCACTTTGCTCACCAGGTCTGAGTGCTCAGGTGTGAGGATGAGTCTGTCCCATCGGATTGATGCTGGATCTGTCCCATGGACCATGCAGGGGGGGGTCTGTCCCATAGGTTAATGGTGTCCCCACCTTCCCTAAGGGTGATGGACCCAGAGGATGGAGCTGTGATGGGAAGGAAAGGCCCAGGCCTGCTTGTGGATTAAGGTTAAAGAGGAGGAGAGGCCGACCCCTCACAGCTGCTGCTTTTTAGATGTTTTATTTCCTGCTCTCAGTAAGCCCGGATTGACCTGCAGGCAGCAGAAAATGTCGAACAACAAACGATCGCCCTGAAAGGAGAGAAACCACCAGAAAACCCCAGGAGAAAAGCCCAATGGGTTGTACGGCCCCAGGCAGCTGGCTGGAAACACGGAAGGCTCCGGGGAGGGAGGTGGGCAGCGCTGGGTGGGGGGAGCACTGGGGCTGGTGTAGCTGGGGCCTGGGAGGGAGGGAGGGGGAGCCGCCTGGCAGCGTGGGGGTCCCTTTTCCCAAGGACTGGAGTTTTCCCACGGCCCCCCCGCAGCAGCATCCCAGGGTTTGATGGAGCTGCCTCTGCGGTGGGGCAGGACGGAAGGGAGCTGCCGAGAGAAGCCGGAGCCCCTGGCTAGGGGGAAAGCATGGGGGTCCCTAAGGGGAAGGGGATAGGGAGCGGGGATCATGGAAGGGAGCCGGGCCCAGGAGCCCTCCTCTTCCTGAGTGTCCGGAGGGAGGGAAGCTGCTGCCCCCTCCCCGCCATCACCACCCGTGGGGAATTCTCGGTGAGCTGCGACCGGCCGTTCCCGGGGGGGAGTCGTTAATTTTGCTGATTAAAAATAAAAAAGGGGGGTTGAAGGGGTCAGCAGTTTAACGACTTCTTGCGCTTCGTGTTTAGGAGCAAAAAGCCCCAAAAGCCAGACCGGGACGGGGTGGCGGCTGGGTGGCCGATGCAGGGGCCCGGGTACGAAGCTCACGGCATCGGTCTGCGGGAGAAGCCGCGGGGAAGGGATGGGGCGCGGGGGGAAGTGGGAGGAAAGCGTGACCCCCGTATCGGGGGTTCCGCACCGTGTACCCGAGGATCCCGCACCGAGGCCGCTCCCGCCGTGGCCCCGCCCCCGGGCCCGCGCGGGTTTTAACGGCCGCTCCCCGCCCTCGCGCCCCCCTCCGCGCCGCCCGCCGCCGCCGCCCCAGATTGGCACCTCCCGCCGGCCTTCGCCTCGGCCGACCAATAGGAAGGCAGTTTGGCGCGCCCCACGTGGGGGCGGGCCGCTGAGCCGTTCTTCCATTGGCTGGCGGCCGGGGTGCTCGCCCGCACGGGCCAGGCCCCACGTGGAGCCGGCGCTGGCGCGCGTTCATTGATCGCGCTCCGCAGAGCGGCCGCGGCGGGCGGGGCGCGGGGCTCGGCTCGGCTCGGCTCGGCTCGGCTCGGCTCGGCTCGGCTCAGCGCGGTTCGGCTCGGCCCGGCCCAGCCCGCCCCTCCGTAAGGGGCGAGCGGCCGGGGCCGGGGCCAGCAGCACGGTGAGTCCCCGTCCCGCACCGGTTCGGTTCGCTGTCCGCCGCCCCGCTCCGGGATTGCCGCCGGCCCCCGCGGTCCAACCCCACTTGGAGCTGGTTGTGGGGGTGGTGGCGGAGCCCGTCCGGTCCGTTCCCCGCGGCCGTACCTGCTGCGGGCGGCGGCGGGGCCATTGTCTGAGAGGCGCGGGGGGGCGCGGGCCTGGGCCGTGCCGGGGGCGGGGAGCCGGTGGGGGTCTTGCGGAGGGCGGGTCCCGGGTCTGCGGGAGGGACCCCCAGGTCCCCGTGAGGGTGCGGAGCGGCTCGGCCGCGGTGCGGGGGTCCTGGGTCCAGGCGGCTGCGCTGGGGGGAGCGTGGGGGGTGCTGCGAGAGAGGCTGAGGCTCTGCCCTACCGGCACCGGGCCGTGACTCTCCTTCTCTCTCCCAGGGTCTGATCCGGAGCTGGGATCTTCCCCAGGCCCCGTCCTGAGCCTGCGTCGGGGCCCGAGCGACGAGAGGGTTCCTAGGCCTGCCCAGTACCAAAGATGTTCCCGCAGAACCGGCCCCCGGTGAGCCCGAGCTCAGCCTTGTCTCCCCCGGTCCAGGGGCAGGCACATGGTGCCATGGTAGCCCTGGCAGGGTCCGTGCCCCCAGCCCCAGCGCCCGCAGCAGACAGGAGGTGTTAGCTGTGGCCAGGAAAGTTGTGCTGCTGGCATGTGCCACGCTCAGGAGCGGTGCTGTGGCTCTTCCCTGGGTGATGCTGAGCCTCAGTGCTGCATCAGGGTTTGGGCCATCAGGCTGCTGACAAGTGGGTAGGCAGCTCTGCTGCATGGCACCAGGTGAGGATGGACCCCAGGGGGCTGCACACCCTGTGCCCCCCCATGTGCCCTCCTCTCCTGGCTCAGTGGCTCAACTGATGCCAAGAAAGTCTCCACCAACTGCCCTCACTGTGACCAGCATCCTCTGGAGTGCCTTCTTCTGCCACCTCCTCCACCTGCTGCTCTCCCTGACCTGCCCATGGCCTCTTCCCTGGGTGCAGGAAAGCCGTGGGGGGACTCACTGGGCCAGCAGCAGTGACCTGAGGGTCCTCTCCCCTGCCCTAGGCCCACCTCCAGGCCCCCTCTGCCGCCTCAGGAGCCACTGTTGCTGCCACTGCCATCCCCAGCACCCCCCAGTCCCTCAAGCTGACGTACCCAGAGACCTTGGACCGCATCAAGGAGGAGTTCCAGTTCCTGCAGAACCAATACCATAGGTGAGAAAGCTGCCAGAGCTCTGGTGCCAGCCAGCAAGGCACTGGGCACTTTTAAGTGGTGCTGGCGAGGAGCAGGTTTCCCCTCAGCACTGGGCATTGGTGAGGGCTGGCAGGAAGCACCATCCCATGCTGCTGCAGGCACTGGTCCATCTGGAAGGTAGCTTGAAACGATGCTGTTTGAGGGCAAACCTCACCTTCCTCCTGCCAAAAGCCCAGGGATGAAGGTGCTGGCTTCCAGGGCCCAGCTTTTGGGCTGAGCTGGAGCTGTCACTTAACAGATTTGGGGTCCCTCTGATCCACTCTCCCCCCACCCCTCCTCTTCTTCCTGGCTCAGGATCGTTTCCTTGTGCGGTGCTGGCCAGAGCCAGGTTTAAAATGCAGCTCAGCTTTGCCACTGGTTCCCATTTGGGAAGCAGATGCTGGGGAAGGAGGTTAAAACTCCATGGAGATTTTTTTTTTTTTTTCTCCCCTTGATGCCTGGATCCCTTTGCTGCCCATCCCCTCTTTATCAGCCCCTTCCCACCCTCTTTCAGGTGGTTTCCCTGCCCTGTGCTGGGAGCCAGGATTGAATCTGAGAACAGGAGGCTGCAGCACTGTGGTGCTCTGGAGGGACCTTGTGCTCTGTGTGGCTTGGGAGATCTTGTCTGAGGTGGAGGGGGGGGGAGACACACACCAGGTGGGGTCTCTCCCTCTCCTTCCTCCCCTCTCTTTTCCTTCTCTTTATTTTTACAGCTTGAAGCTAGAATGTGAAAAGCTGGCAACAGAAAAAACAGAAATCCAGCGTCATTATGTCATGGTTAGTGAGCTCCACCTGAATGAAAAGGAGGAGGGCAGTGGGGGGTGTCTCCTCTGAACCATCAAAGGACACACGATCCTGGGATGCTTTGGCTTCCCCTTGACTTGGGTTCTGTGGCCAGGCCCCCCCCCCAGACCTGCTTTCTCCTCTGGCTGTCATGGTCTGGTTTTAACCCCCAAACAGGGGTTTGAGCAGGGCTGGCTGCTGCAGCTTGTGGTGGTGGTGGTGGGGAGGTAGCAGAGCTGCTCCCGTGCTGCTCATCTGCCAGCAAGCAGGAGCCCTGTGTCCATTCTGCTCCCAGGAGAGGAGCTGATGGCTGTTTTCTCCTGGGCTGGCCACAGCATTGCTGTTTGTGGCCAGGCTGACCTCACACACCACCACCAGAGTCCCCCTGGTCTCCCCACCCACGCTGATGCTGCCTCCTTCTCTCCCTCACAGTACTATGAGATGTCCTATGGGCTGAACATCGAGATGCACAAACAGGTGAGTCCTGGTGGGACAGGAGCATTGTCCCAGCTCCTCTGTCCTTGCTCCCTGTCCCTTGCTATGCCACCTGGGCCCTCTGGGTTCTTCTTTCCCCATGGCAAGTGTGGGAAGTCGCTTCCTGCCCTAGCTGAGCTGTGCTCATGTTTCCTTCTCCATGCTGTGGGAGCTGTCTGCTGCTCTGTGTCATGGTCTTGGCCTCTCTCACCTCTCCACACGTGTGTGAGCCACTGTCCACCTGTGGGGTGTGTGCTCCTGACACCCCTGGGTGTGCTCCTCTTGTTGTGATGGGCAGAGCTGGGGTGGAGGACTTGTGCTTGCTTGGCTGCTTCACAACCACTCCTGAGTGGCTCTTGGGAACCATCCTGGAGGAAATGAGGTCCCCTGGGGTCAAGGGGTGCTGCGGTGTCACAGCAGGGTGATGTGCCAGGTGATGGGCAGGGTGACAGCTCTGGCTGGCTGCCTTTGCAACTGGCCAGTGCCAACTGGCCCTAGGGGGGGTGCAGCTTGCCTGGGGCTGGGGCCAAGGAGCACCCTGAGGTGGGGAGGAAGGGGCTGGGGTGAGCTCCCTAAGGGCTTGGGGTTGCACATTCCCCCTCTCCCCTCACTGCCTCCCTAGCCCTCCCTGCCTCCCTCCCTCCCTCCCTCCTGTGCTGCTCTGGGTCACCAGCTGCTCTGAGACAGAAGGTTTCTTCTCATCTATTTTTAAAGAGGCTGTGGAGGAGCTTGGCAAGGAGAGCTGCAGCCATGGCCTCCTTCCTTCCCACCCTGCCACTGCCAACTGTTGCACAGGAGCTGGCTGGGGTGGGCAGTGTGAGGGTGCTTGGGTCCTGCCCCTCCCCCAGCTCCCCCCCAGCACAGGCTCACTGAGAGTCAGTCTCTTCTCCCTAGGATCAGGTGATAGGAGGAGAGGAAATGGCCTGAAATTGTGCCAGGAGAGGGTTAGGTTGGAGATGAGGAAGAATTTCTTGGCTGCAAGAGTGGTCAGGGATTGCCACAGGCTGCCCCACCACAGGGAGGTGGTGGAGTCATCATCTCTGGAGGTTTTCAAGAAAGATGTGACCATGGCACCTGGGAGGGGACAGGGTTTGATGGCCATGGTGGTGTCAGGTTGATGGTTGGAGTCAATGATCTTGGAGATCTTCTCCAACCTGGGCAATTCTGTGCCCACTGAAGGGGAGTTTCTGCCACCCTCATCACACCCTGTCCCATGCTGCCAACCCTCCTGAGGAGGGAAGGGTGAAGCCATCTCGGTCAGGGGCAGTGCCAAGGGTCTGCCCAGCCTGGATGCCTCCTCCCTGGCTGGGCTGCATGCTCCTCTCATCTGGCTGCTGGTTCTCCCCAGCCCTCCTGGGTTTGTGCTTTGCCAGTCCCAGGTGCTGCTGGCCCCCTGCCAGCGAGCTGCCAGCACAGGAGCCCAGGAGGCTGCTCCCACAGTCAGCAGCCATTGTGTGAGGAACCAAACCAGCCTGCATGGGAGCTGTAGGTTGGCACCACCACAGGGGCACTGAGCCACCATCTGCCCCTTCCTGCCCCCAAAGCCGACCATGGGCAGAGGTCCTGAGCCCTCTTGGCCGCCCCAGGACCCCCAAAAAGCTCTTTCCCCCCTCCCACTGCTGGCAAAGGCAGGGTCATGCCATGGTGACTCCAAACCTGCCATGCCCCGTGTCCCCCAGAGACACCCCTGGTGCTGGCACCAGTAGCACCCAGCAAGGGCTGAGGTGCTGAGGTGGTTTTGCCCTGGGTTTGTTCAGAGGGCAGTGAGGCTGGGGGCTGGCTGTGATGTGCAGCTCTGCAGGCTGGGCAGGGGCAGACTCACTCAAGCCAGGAACTGAGCAGGAGCCTTTCATTTTGTTGTTGTTGTTTTGAGGCTGGGGTTGGGTGGGGTTTAGTTTTTGTTTTTTTTTTTTTTGGGTGGGGGGTGGGTCTAGAAGGGGCCTTTGGGTCAAAACACCTCTTTGAATCTGCCTGGCCTTGGACTTGCTCACGGTGAGCCAGAGGGGAGGTGACAGTGCTGGTGGCTAGGGGGTGAAAGGAAGGGGGAGGGAGGGAGGGGAGGGGGGGGGGGGGGGCTGCAAACAGCAGTGATCATTTTTCATGCTGAGAGCGTTAAAGTGCCAGTAAATTGCACATTAACGAGTTCGAGTGAATTGGAGGCAGCTCTCCCCAAGGAGCTGCTGCCCATCAGTGCATTAGGGAAGAGAATCCATCACTGCCGGCCCCGGGAGACAGCTAAATCCTTCCCAGAACCGCTGGCTGCCAAATCTCCTGCTCTCCCACCCCCCCTCCCTACCTCCTCTCCCCTCCCCTCCTGCTCCTTTCTTTTCTTTCTCTCGGTTTTTTTTTTTTGTTTGTTTTTGTGTTTTTTTTTTTTGTTTTGTTTTTTTTCCACTCCCTCAGAAGGGGAAGCAAGAGGGTGGGTGCTGGATTGTTTCTGTTCTCTGCGGGTCTGGCACACCAAAAAAAAAAAAAAAAAAAAAACAACAACAGAAAAAAAAAAAGAGATTGAGTGGCTGCTCTGGATGCAGGATGGCACAAAGGGGGGGGTCCCTGGGGCTGGTTGGGCGGCGTTGTGGCCTCTCACCTGTGCCAGCTGGGCATGGGAAGATGTGCCCAAGGTCCTGGTGGGGAGATCCAGGGCTCAGCTCTATCCATGTCTGTTGAGGACCTTCAGCTTTTGGTTTCCTCCTTGAGACTGACAAAAAAAAAAAAAAAAAAAAAAGGGTCCAAGTTCAACCCCCCCTCCTCTTGGCCCCTGGTTCTGTACTGCTCTCATCCCCTTCACTGGGATGGGCAGGGAGCTGCACCTGGGATCTTGGGGCAGCACCATGGGGGGCAGCACCGTGGGGCCCCCCAGGCCATCCCCCACCTGTCCAGAAGCAGAGGGCATCTGGGGTGTCTGAGTTCAGGGAGAGCTGCTGCTCTCTGTTCCCTCCTTGGTGCTGGGCTGGGCTCCCTGGGCGTGGAGGAGCAGCCTGGGCACCTCCACTGCTGCCTTGAGCTGTGTGTGCCCTCCTGGCTGGCACCCACTGGTGCTTGGGGGGCCAGGGCCTGACTCCACAGCCCTTTGAGAGGGCATATATCTGTGTGTGTGGGGGGGGTGAGGATGGCTTCCTGTCTGTGCTCTCCTTTAAGCCTGGGGCTGGCAGGAGTGCCCAGGCTGTGGGGTTGGCGATGGGAACATGGCACACAGCGTGGCACAGCACACTGCTGCTCTCCCTCCCCTCTCTGCTGCTTGCTTGCTTGCTTGCTTGCTGCTGCTGCTGCCGAGCTCCTGATTGCCTGTGGCACTCAAGTGTTGCAGAAAAACAGCAGCTGTAAGGAGAGAGCAGCTCTCCAGGGCTTCCTGCGGCCGGCAGAGCGGCAATTAGCGGCGGCTGGGGGCTGGCAGGAGGCTGCAGCGGGCTGGGAGGGCTGCCTTAGGGGTGGCCCTTAACGGCTTGGGCCGTGGGGGGGGGCTCCGTATCCCCGGCAGGAGCCCATCCCAGGGCTCTCAGGGTTGGGGGAGGGGAAGGGAATGGGAATGAAGGAGGTTTTTTGCAGCCAGGCTGGATGTGGCTCTGAGCAACCTGATCTGGTGTGAGGTGTCGCTGCCCATGGCAGGGGCGGTTGGAACTGGCTGAGCCTTGAGGTCTCTTCCAACCCTAATAATTCTGTGATTCTACGACTCTGTGCCAGGCTCCTGGTTTTGGATGGGTTTGGTGGTGTAGGAAGCAGCTTTCTGGCTTTCCAGGACCTGAAGGGGGCCTACAAGAAAGCTGGGGAGGGACTTTTGAGGGTGTCAGGGAGGGATAGGACTGGGGGGAATGGAAGAAAAATAGAAATGGGGAGGTTCAGATTGGATGGTAGGAAGAAATTCTTCCCCATGAGGGCTGGTGAGAGACTGGCACAGGTTGCCCAGGGAGGTGGTGGAAGCCTCATCCCTGGAGGTTTTTGCAGCCAGGCTCTGGAGGTGGCTGTGAGCAACCTGCTGTGGTGTGAGGTGTCCCTGCCCATGGCAGGGGGCTTGGAACTGGCTGAGCCTTGAGGTCCCTTCCAACCCTGACAATTCTGTGATTTTATGATTCCTGGAGTCTTTCTGCTCCTTGGTGCTGAGCAGCAGCTCTTGGGGACCAAGCAGCAGCACTCAGTGGCTGTTTGGGTGGGGATGAGGAGCTGGGCAGCTCCCTTGGTGACAGGGGGGGTGTTGGGGGAGGGTCTCCTGCAGCACCAGAGCTGTTCTGCACGGCAGGGGGGAAGGGTGGGGGTGGGGTCAGCTCTGCCTTTTCCCCTGCTGGGCATTGCCCCTTGCCCTGACCTGCTGCTCTCCTGTTGCCAGACGGAGATCGCCAAGAGGCTCAACGTGATCTGTGCGCAGCTCATCCCGTTCCTGTCTCAGGAGGTGGGTGAGCCCCTGGCTGAGCCAGCTGGGTGGGCAGAGCCTGCTTGCAGCCTCCCTGGTCCCGGGGGGAGGAGGGGAGGGAGGCATTGCCCAGTGCTTTTCTCTCCCTGCAGCACCAGCAGCAGGTGGTCCAGGCCGTGGAGAGAGCGAAGCAGGTGACTATGACCGACCTGAACGCGGCCATCGGGGTACGTCCACCCTCTGCCCACCCCTTCCAGCCACCCCCTCCCTGGCCAGGGCTGATGGTTGCTCCTGCAGGCAGCAGTGCTTCCCCTGCTCCCACTTGTCCCCTGGGCTGGAGAACCCATCCTGTCCCCCCCGCCACACACACAACCCAGGGGGTTGGCTGCAGGCTCCTGCCCCTAGTGCCTATCTCGCACCCATGGCTGAGTCAGGGGCAGGAGCAGGGCAAGCCAGGCTGGTTTGGGAGTCTGCCAGTGGCACTAGGGGTGGAAGGGATGCTGCAGGGTGTGGGGGTGGTGGGTGATGCATGATGTCACTGTGTCCTGATGCCCTGTGGCCTAGGTGGAGCTCAGGGGTTGCCACACCTTGGCTATTGCCTTGAGACTGCGGCATCAGGGGTAGGGATTTGGGTAGGGTCCCCAGTCCATAAGGATATGGGTAGGGGGGACCCCAGCTGTCCTTGTTGCAGGGTGGGAGGAGGTGGCAAAGGGGGCATGATGGCCACAGCTCGGCTGGGAGCACCCTGGGAGTGTGCCCTGCCTCTCTTCACCCAGCTGCCCATCCCCAGGCTGACCCCAAGGCTGCTGATGGGGAGGACCAGGCTCTTCCCCTACCACACCTGGCAGCCATCCTGACCCGGCCCTTCCACTCTGCTCTCTCCTCTCCAGCACCAGCTCCAGACCCAGCACCTCTCACACCACGCTCCCCCCATCCCCCTGACCCCTCACCCCTCGGGGATGCAGCCTGCTGGCCTGGCTGGCATCAGCAGTGCCTCAGGGCTGCTGGCACTCTCGGGGGCTCTGGGGGCCCAGGCTCAGCTCCTCGCCAAAGACGACCGAGGAGTCCACGACGCTGAGCCCAGGGGTGAGTGTGGGGGCATGGGGGCCAGGGGCTTTGGGGGGGGAGTCAGGCCTGGTGTGAAGCTTAGGGTGGGGGCCAGGCCTGGGTAGGGACAGCTTTGTTGTGCCTCAGGGCTCCTGACTGGGCTGGTGGAGCAGGAGGCTTCCTGCTCACAAGGGTGGGGAACATCTCCCACCAAGCAGCTCCTTCTAGGGGGGCAGTGTGGGGTGGTCATCCTTGGGGGGGGGCCAGGACCACCCTGCTGCTGTGGCACTGGCTGAGAGCTACCATGAGCACTCCAGCACGTGAGGGGTCTCGGTGGTGGCACACAGCATGTCCTTTCTTCCCTCCTCTTCCTCCTCTTCCTCCTCCTGCTGCATCTCTGCATTGCCACAGCGACAGAGCGAGACCCCGGCCCTGTAAGTGCCTTTTGTCTTCCTTGCACCACTTCCCCCTGGCTGTGCAGGCTTGGCCAGGACCCCAGGAGTGGGGGACTGTAGGGGAAGGAGTGCTGCTCCCCAACCAAGGCATAGCTGGGTGGGTGCTGTCCCCACAGGGACCCCTTCCCCATGGGTGAGCCCCCAAGCAGTGTCCCCTTCCTCACTCCTTTGGCAGCACCCCTCAAGCTGGTGGCAGGGGGGGGGTGCACTGGGGCCCTCTGAGCCTGGGAGCTGCCCTGTCTTGGTACTGCTGGGAGTTGGGCACAGTCCCTAAAGCTGTGTCCCCCTGCCCCAGAGCTCCCTGGTGCTGCCCAACGGGGACCGGGCAAGGGCCATCTCCGAGTACCTGAGCAGCAGCAAGAAGAGGAAGGTGGAGGAGAAGGACTTCATCACAGACTATGTGAGCCCAGGGCTGGGGGGGCTTGGGGCATCCCTGTCCCCTCTTGCAGGGCACCACCAGGCAGAGCTGCCTGCATCTCTGGCACTGCCAAGGCAGCGGTGAGGGCAGCCTTAGCCCCTTGGGCTCCAGCTCTGCTCTGTGTTTTCAGGGCAGTGATGCAGACAAAAGTGAAGACAACTTGGTGGTGGATGAGGTCAGTGTGCTGGGGGTGGGCTGGGGTGGGCTGCCCATCCCTCTCCCCACTTGTGGGGCTTAACAGGCTGCTAGAGACCGAGGTGGGCAGCACTGGGAGGTGGTGCTAGGAGCCTTGATTCTTGCTCCCTAGCCCTTGCTGACACTAGTGTTGAGCCCTGGGATCCAGGCTTCCAGCCTGGCCCTGGCTGGAGCCATCAGCTTGCCCTGGCTGGGGACATCCCTGTTCCTCTGCCTGCTCTGCTGCCTGCTGGTTTCCCTACCCCCCCCAGGACCCCTCTTCCCCACACAGTGTCCACTCCTACTCATCCCGGGAGAACGGAGTGGAGAAGGTTCCACTGGGGAGGAAGGAGGCTGTGCCTCTCAGCCCAACCTCCATGGCCTCCTCCAGCAGCACGTCCCCATCTCGGAGCAAGGATGTGCCCACGGTAGGTGCCTTGCCTGGGGCAGCTGGCATGTGCCACTTGGGGGTCCCCCACTGCCCAGGCTCGGCTGGTGGAGCTGCCAGACGTGGGTGGTCCACCTGCCTCCAAACCATGGGGCAAAAGCAGTGCAGGGCAAGGGGACAGAGAGGGCTCCTGCTGCGTTAGATCCCTTCTGGTGTCTCATCCCACAGTGCTAGCAGGGGGAGGAGGGGAGAAGAACAGGGGGGAGGAACAGGGACCAGCTCCCTGCAGAAGACCTGAGGAGAGACCCCCTGGCAGGGGGGTGGGGGGACAGAGAGGGCTCCTGCTGCATCAGATCCCCTCTGGTGTCTCATCCCACAGTGCTAGCAGGGGGAAGAGGAGGGGAGAGGAACAGGGACCAGCTCCCTGGGGAAGACCTGAGGAGAGACCCCCTGGCAGGGGTGGGAGTGTGGCTATCAGACCTCTCTGTTGCTGGCAGGTGGAGGGGAGAGAAACCCCCTGGCAGGGGTGGGGGACAGAGAGGGTTCCTGTTGCATAAGATCCCCTCTTGTGTCTCATCCCACAGTGCTAGCGGGGGGAGGAACAGGGGGACGAGAAACAGGGCGGGGAGGAACAGGGGGGGAGAGAAACAGGGCGGGGAGGAACAGGGGGGAGGAAGAGGGACCAGCTCCCTGGGGAAGAGCCGAGGAGAGACCCCCCTGGCAGGGGTGGGAGCGTGGCTATCAGACCTCTCTTGCTGGCAGGTGGAGAAGGCAGGGACCCCCAGCCTGAAGTCCAGCACCCCGACCTCCCAGGGCGATGCTGCAGCCCCAGGCTCCAGCAGTGCCCAGCAGTTTCGCCCCTCTGCCGCCAAGGCCCCCGTGGACCCCCTGGGTGAGCTTGGCCCCGCCGGGGCCGGCGCGGGTGGCTCCGAGCCTTGGTCCCACCACCCGGGCACTGTCCCTTCAACGCTGCTGCCTCTCCTCCGGCAGCCCTGGGCCTGAGGAACCCTTTGGGAGTGCAGAGCCCCTACTCGGCTGCCTTTGGCATGGCTCACGCTGCCGTTAACGGGGACGTGGCTGGCACCGGGGGCTACGCCAGCCTCCACCTCATGTCCCCCCAGCTCAACGGGGCCGCGGCCGCCGTGGGAGCCGGCAGCTACGGACGCTCCCCGCTGGTGCGTGAGCCTCTTCCCCTGGGGGGGTGGTGTGTGCCTGCGGGCTAAGAGCTGCTCTCACTCACTCCCTGTCCCCTCCAGGTGGGCTACGACCCTCACCCCCACATGCGCGTCCCAGGGCTGGCGGCTGGCATGCAAGTGGGCACGTCGGGGAAGCCGTGAGTGGGGCTGGGCTTGGAGGCTGGGGAGGAGGTGGTTGCAGGGCTGAAGTTGGGAGGTTGCAGCCGGGTTGGGAGCTGCAGTGATGGGGAGCACAGCCCAAGGTTGGGGGGTACCCATTCTGGGCAGTGTTGTGTGCCCAGTCCCAATCCTGGGCAGTGTTGTGTGCCCAACCCCAGTCCTGTGCAGTGTTGTGTGCCCAGTCTCATTCCTGGGCAGCATTGTGTGCCCAATCCCTATCCTGGGCAGTGCTGTGTGTGCCCAGCCCCAATCCCAGGCAGTGCTGTGTGCCTAGCCCCAATCCCGGGCAGAGCTGTGTGCCCAGCCAGGCTTTGCCAGGCACCACTCACAGCTCTGACTCCACATCCTGCCACCTGTGTCGGGCACACTGGGCCCCACATGGCACCAGCTGCTCTCCATGCAGGATCCTTTGGGTGTTTCTCACTGCCCTGCTCCCTCCCGCAGTGCCTACTCCTTCCACGTCAGCGCGGATGGGCAGATGCAGCCTGTGCCCTTCCCTCCCGATGCCCTCCTGGGCTCGGGCATCCCCCGGCACGCACGGCAGCTGCACACCCTGAGCCACGGAGAGGTGGTTTGTGCTGTCACCATCAGCAACTCCACCCGGCACGTCTACACCGGGGGCAAGGGCTGTGTGAAGGTGTGGGACGTGGGGCAGCCGGGCACCAAGACAGCCGTGGCTCAGCTGGACTGCCTGGTGAGGAGGAGGAGGAGGAGGAGGAGGAGGAATGGGGTTTGTAGGGGGGCTGGGAAGGGGAATGTGCTCCTGTGACAGTGGAGGGGGGCAGAGGGTCCTTCTGTGTCTGTAGTCTGTCTCCCCCCTGCTCTACCATGCACTGCTCAGATCTTGCCCTGGCCCTGGCCCCTGCAGTCCCAGTTCAGGAGCAGGGGAAATGTTCCTGTAGAGCTCGGAGCCCTGGGCTGGTTCCACCTCACTGGAGCTGCTGCTCACCTGCTCCAGCACTGCTGTGTCTGTCCAGCAGCTGCTGGCTGGGCAACTGTGGGGCAAGGGTGTCCCCGGGGCTGTGCCAAGTGCAGTGCCAAAGGGAGGGGCTGCCGTGGGGGCTGGCTGGGCTAACAGGCTCCTCCCTGCTGCACCCCAGAACCGCGACAACTACATCCGCTCCTGCAAGCTGCTGCCCGACGGCCGCAGCCTGATCGTGGGGGGGGAGGCCAGCACCCTCTCCATCTGGGACCTGGCAGCCCCCACGCCCCGCATCAAGGCCGAGCTCACCTCCTCTGCCCCTGCCTGCTATGCCCTGGCCATCAGCCCCGACGCCAAAGTCTGCTTCTCCTGCTGCAGCGACGGCAACATCGTGGTGTGGGACCTGCAGAACCAGACGCTGGTCAGGTGAGCCTGGGGCAGGGCTGCTCCAAGCTCCTTGGGCTAGGGACTCTTTGGTGTCCTCCAGGCTCTCCCCACCTCTCCTCACAGTTTTGATTCTATGATTCTATGATTTTAACCCTGCCCATGGGACAGTCTCTGTCCTTGCAGTGGGGACCTCCTGCTGCTCGCTGCTGGCTGCTGCAGGTGCCAGCCCTCATCTTGTGCCCTCCCTGTCCCCCTTCTTTCCCAGGCAGTTTCAGGGCCACACAGACGGTGCCAGCTGCATTGACATCTCCAACGATGGCACCAAGCTGTGGACAGGGGGCCTGGACAACACAGTGAGGTGCTGGGACCTGCGGGAAGGGCGCCAGCTTCAGCAGCACGACTTCAGCTCCCAGGTAGGGGCTGGCAGCAGCCAGGGAGCACCACAGGGCTGGCCAGGACCTGCCAGGCTCCTGCCTGACTCTTTCCTTCCCCCTCCAGATCTTCTCCCTGGGCTACTGCCCGACAGGAGAGTGGCTGGCAGTGGGCATGGAGAGCAGCAACGTGGAGATCCTGCACGTCACCAAACCAGACAAGTACCAGCTGCACCTCCACGAGAGCTGTGTCCTCTCCCTCAAATTCGCCTCCTGCGGTAGGGACTCCTGTCCTGGTCCCCCCTGGACACAACCTCCTCTCCTGGACATGTGTCCCATGGCTGCTTGTGCTGTGGGGCAAGCGCTGGCTCTGGCAGCTAGTCCTCCCTCCTGTGTGGATGCCAGTGGGGTACCCCTCAGCTAAGGGCTGCCTGGAGCAACCCCCACGACTGTACCCTTGGCTGTTGCTGCAGGACTCTCTTCTTTGTTGCTGAAAACAGCAGCAGAGTTGTCACCTTCTTGGCCCCACCTTGTGTCACACAACCTGGGCAGAGTTTGCTGCAGGACTCCAGCTGGTGGGCCTGGTTTGGGGTGACACAGGGCTGCTCTCTGTCCCTCCCACAGGGAAGTGGTTTGTGAGCACGGGGAAGGACAACCTGCTCAATGCCTGGAGGACACCCTATGGAGCCAGCATCTTCCAGGTGTGTGGTGTGGGGCTGGGGGGAGCAAGGTGGGCATCAGGGTGAGGTTGCCCTGAGCTGGGACTGCCCTGAGCTGGGAATTCCCAGGACATAGAATCATAGAATTGTTAGGGTTGGAAGGAACCTCAAAGTTCATCCAGTTCCAACCCCCCTGCCATGGGCAGGGACACCTCACACCAGAGCAGGTTGCTCACAGCCACATCCAGCCTGGCTGCAAAAACCTCCAGGGATGAGGCTTCCACCACCTCCCTGGGCAACCTGTGGCAGTCTCTCACCACTCTCATGGTGTAAAATTTCTTCCTACCATCCAATCTGAATCTCCCCACTTCTAGTTTTGTTCCATTCCCCCCAGTCCTATCCCTACCTGACACCCTCAAAAGTCCCTCCCCAGCTTTCTTGGAGCCCCCTTCACATCCTGGAAGGCCACAAGAAGGTCTCCTTGGAGCCTTCTCCTCTCCAGACTACACAACCCCAACTCTCTCAGGCTGTCCTCATAGCAGAGCAGCTCCAGCCCTCTGCTCATCCTTGTGGCCCTTTTCTGGACAACTTCCAGCACCTCCAGATCCTTCTTGTAATAGAAGCTCCAGAACTGGATGCAGTACTCCAGGTGGGGTCTCAGCAGAGAGGGGCAGAGGGGGAGAATCCCCTCCCTTGACATCCCAGCTGTGAATGTGTCTTCTCCATAATAAGCTCCATGAACAGACCTGTCTAGGTACAACTCAGGGTCCCAAGGATAGAAGGAGAGGAAAGGCCCTGAAATTGTGCCAGGGGAGGGTTAGGTTGGAGATGAGGAACAATTTCTTTGCTGCAAGAGTGGTCAGGGATTGGCACAGTGATGGAGTCACCAAGGAAGATGTGGCCATGGCACCTGGAGACACAGTTTGATGGCCATGGTGGCGTTGGGTGGAAGGTTGAGGTTTGATGAGCTCAGAGATCTTTTCCAACCCAAACAATTCTGTGATGCCAGGACCTTGCTGGGAAGGGGGGGAGGAAAGAGGGGGGAAAGGGGGCCTGATCCTTGCACTCACTCCCTGCCCTCCTCTCTCCAGTCAAAGGAAACCTCCTCTGTCCTCAGCTGCGACGTCTCCACCGACGATCAGTTCATCGTCACCGGCTCAGGGGACAAGAAAGCCACAGTTTATGAGGTCATGTACTGAGCAGGAGCGAGGTGCCAACTGCAGGGAGGGCACACACCACGTGGCTGGGTGCAGAGGTCCACGTGGCTGGAGGAGGAGTGGACTCTACCTGCCCTGCCGCTGCCTTCCCAAAGAAGAGGCAGCCGGGGACCAGGACATCCAAGCTGGAGGAGAGCGACCGAGGGGGTGGAGGTGGTCCTGGGCACACAGCCCCAGGCCCCGTGCTGGGCTGGGAGGTGGCAGCTGCTGCTGGGGGTGAATTTCCTGGGGACTTTTCTCCTTGGTTTTGTTCTTTTGCTTGTTGGTTTGTTTCTAAATCTGGACTTGGGGGAGTTGGGGGTGGGAGGGTCTGGCCGTCTTAGGAGATTTTTTTGGTTGGGTGGTTGTTTGTTTTTTTTTTATTTTTGCTTGGGTTGTTGACTTTTTTTGTTGGGTTGTTGATTTTTTTGGCTGGGTTGTTGATTTTTTTGGCTGGGTGGTTGATTTTTTTGGCTGGGTTGTTGATTTTTTTTTGGTTGGGTTATTTTTTTGGGGGGTCGATTTTGTTAGTTTGTTGATTTTGGGGGGAGTTGTTGATTTTTTGGCTGGGTTGGTTTTTTTTGTTGGGTTGTTGATTTGGTTGTTTTTTTTTTTTTTTTGTTGGGTTGCTGGTTTTTTTTCCCTTGGGTTGTTGATTTTTAGGTTGTTGATTTTTTTTTTTTTTGTTGGGCTGTTGATTTTTCGTTTTTGTTTTTTTGTTTGGGTTGTTGATTTTTGGGTTGTTTGTTTTTGTTGTTGGGTCGTTGATTTTTAGGTTGTTGATTTTTGTGTGTGTGTGTGTCTGGGTTGATTTTTTTTGTTTGCTTTTTTACTTTTTGTTTGGGTTGCTGATTTTTGGTTGGATTGTGGATTTTTTTTTTCTTTGGGTCATTTTTTTTTGTTTGGGTTGTTGATTTTTTTTTTCTTTGGGTTGTTGATTTTTTTTTCCTTTGGGTTGTTGATTTTGTTTGGATTGTTGATTTTTTTAATTATTATTATTGTGGGGTTTGGGTGGTTTTTTTTTTTTTTTTTTTTTTTACTTTTTGCTCTGGGTTGGGTTTTTATTTGTTTGGTTTGGCTTTTGTTTGGTTTTTTTGTTTTGTTTGTTTGTTTCTTAGGACTTTGGGCCAGGCTGGGGAGGATGACCTCTGGCTTCATCTCCCCTCTTTGCCTCCCAGAGTGTATTTAATAATAAAAACAAACCCAAAAAGCAACAACTCTGCCTTGTCCTGGGCAGCAGCTTCAGTGCTCTGTGGCTGTGGGATGGATCCAGGTGAGGATGGAGGAGAGCAGGGGAGGAGCATTGTCCCCTTTGGCCACTGCAGCTTGGCCATCAGGGCCAGTCTGGGGCCAGTGCACTGCTCAGGGGGGGCTGGCAGCAGCTGGTCCTAGGCATGGGGAGGAGACACTGGGACTGGAGCATGGCAGTGGCTGCTCTGTGAGGTGTCCCTGGAATGAGGGATGCAAGGGAAGAGGCCAGCACTGGAGGAAGCAGGTTTGGAAGGAAATGAGCTGTGAGCAGTCAGTGCTGGCTTATCAGCCTGGCTTGGTGCCAGCAGTTGTTGCTGAGAGCCTTGGAGCTGAGCCCACGGGCAGCAGACAGGGTGAGGGCTGCTGGGGAAGCAGCAGCACCCTGCTGGCTGTGGCCATGGCTGCCAGGGAAGTGGTGGAGCAGTGGCTGTGGTCATGGCTGCTGGCTAAGCAGCAGTGTGGTGGCTGTGGGCATGGCAAGGGCTGCAGGGGAAGTGGCTGCCATGTGCTCCTGCCTTGGGCTTGACCCCTGCTGCCTGGTACCAGGGTTGTGGCAGGGCAGGAGCTGTGCAGCTCTGGCAGGGTAGGAAAGACCTCTCCAGGGCTGCTGGCCAAGGAAGGTGCTGGGAGCTGCTCCTGGACCCTGCCTGACTGCCCTTCATGGCACAGCCTTTGCCGTGGCCCAGGAGCAAGCCCCAGCCAGGCAGCACAGCCTGGGGAAGCTGCAGCCAAAGGGACTTTCCCTCCTCACCCATGTGGAGGTGTGGGATGGGAGCAGCTCCTGCTTCTGTCCTCCCCTCTCCAACTGCCACCATGGAGGGAGCCAAGCCCCTGTCGCTCTGGGTGCGGCTGCAGATGCCACCTCCAGGGCTCTGAGGCTGAAGGACAGGTGTCCAGAGACAGATTTCCATTGATCCTGCAGTGAGATCAGTCCCTGCCCAGCCCCCTCCCTTCCCCCTCCCCAGACCAGACCCTTTTTTTTTTTATTGTTCCTGTTTATTACTAAGGGATGGAAAGCACAGTTAAATACATTTCTTTATTGGGAATTTACAGCTGCTCCTGCCATTAAGCCAGTAGCAGTAATTTGGGATCACCACTCTCCCCAGTCACTCTTGGCCTCATCTTGCCCTCACAGAGAGGCCACAGGCCACCCAGAGTGGGCTCTGCCCAGCTTGAGGGCACCCCTGCCCATGAGCTCTCAGCCCCAGCTCTCCCCTTCACCTCTGTGACCAGGGCAGGGGAGCAGGGCTGGGACCCTGAGAGCAGGAGGAGAGGAGGGCTGGGGGGCAGCTGGCCCAGCACAGGTCTCCATCAGCTTTGAGCAAGGGTTGGCTCCTTCCCTGTTGGGCAAAAGGAAGGTGGCAAAGAGAAGGGGGGGGCTCAATAAACCACCTCATAGACTGTGGCCTTCTTGTCACCAGAGCCTGTAACGATGAATTTGTCGTTGATGGAGATGTCACAGCTCAGCACTGATGAGGACTCTTTAGACTGAAGGGGAGAGAGGTGTGGGGTGAGGGCAGTGCTGGTTGGCTGAACCTGCCCTCATGCCCCCTCCACCCCAGTGCCACCTCCTCAGCCCAGTGCCACCCCCTGCACCTGGAAGATGCTGGCACCGTAAGGAGTCCGCCAGGCGTTCAGCAGGTTGTCCTTCCCCGTGCTCACAAACCACTTCCCTGGGGCAGGAGACAAAGGGTGGGGGTGAGGGTTGGGGACTCCATTCAGAGGAGGAGAGCAGGGGAAGGAAGGGAAGCAAAAGGAGCCACAAGTAGGAAAACAGAGAGCTTGCCTACCGCAGGAGGCGAATTTGAGGGAGAGGACACAGCTCTCGTGGAGGTGCAGCTGGTACTTGTCTGGTTTGGTGACATGCAGGATCTCCACATTGCTGCTCTCCATGCCCACTGCCAGCCACTCTCCTGTCGGGCAGTGGCCCAGGGAGAAGATCTGGAGGGGGAAGGAAAGAGTCAGGCAGGAGCCTGGCAGGTCCTGGCCAGCCCTGTGGTGCTCCCTGGCTGCTGCCAGCCCCTACCTGGGAGCTGAAGTCGTGCTGCTGAAGCTGGCGCCCTTCCCGCAGGTCCCAGCACCTCACTGTGTTGTCCAGGCCCCCTGTCCACAGCTTGGTGCCATAGTTGGAGATGTCAATGCAGCTGGCACCGTCTGTGTGGCCCTGAAACTGCCTGGGAAAGAAGGGGGAGAGGGAGGGCACAAGATGAGGGCTGGGACCTGCAGCAGCCAGCAGCGAGCAGCAGGAGGTCCCCACTGCAAGGACAGAGACTGTCCCATGGGCAGGGTTAAAATCATAGAATCATAGAATCAAAACTGTGAGGAGAGGTGGGGAGAGCCTGGAGGACACCAAAGAGTCCCTAGCCCAAGGAGCCTGGAGCAGCCCTGCCCCAGGCTCACCTGACCAGCGTCTGGTTCTGCAGGTCCCACACCACGATGTTGCCGTCGCTGCAGCAGGAGAAGCAGACTTTGGCGTCGGGGCTGATGGCCAGGGCATAGCAGGCAGGGGCAGAGGAGGTGAGCTCGGCCTTGATGCGGGGCGTGGGGGCTGCCAGGTCCCAGATGGAGAGGGTGCTGGCCTCCCCCCCCACGATCAGGCTGCGGCCGTCGGGCAGCAGCTTGCAGGAGCGGATGTAGTTGTCGCGGTTCTGGGGTGCAGCAGGGAGGAGCCTGTTAGCCCAGCCAGCCCCCACGGCAGCCCCTCCCTTTGGCACTGCACTTGGCACAGCCCCGGGGACACCCTTGCCCCACAGTGGCCCAGCCAGCAGCTGCTGGACAGACACAGCAGTGCTGGAGCAGGTGAGCAGCAGCTCCAGCGAGGTGGAACCAGCCCAGGGCTCCGAGCTCTACAGGAACATTTCCCCTGCTCCTGAACTGGGACTGCAGGGGCCAGGGCAAGATCTGAGCAGTGCATGGTAGAGCAGGGGGGAGACAGACTACAGACACAGAAGGACCCTCTGCCCCCCTCCACTGTCACAGGAGCACATTCCCCTTCCCAGCCCCCCTACAAACCCCATTCCTCCTCCTCCTCCTCCTCCTCACCAGGCAGTCCAGCTGAGCCACGGCTGTCTTGGTGCCCGGCTGCCCCACGTCCCACACCTTCACACAGCCCTTGCCCCCGGTGTAGACGTGCTGGGTGGAGCTGCTGATGGTGACAGCACAAACCACCTCTCCGTGGCTCAGGGTGTGCAGCTGCCGTGCGTGCCGGGGGATGCCCGAGCCCAGGAGGGCATCGGGAGGGAAGGGCACAGGCTGCATCTGCCCATCCGCGCTGACGTGGAAGGAGTAGGCACTGCGGGAGGGAGCAGAGGGTTGAACCATTCCCCCCCCCCCCCGCTGTGACCCCTGAGTGCCCTCCTCCCCCATCAGCCTGGCTGGAGCCAGGTGGAAGGTGTCTGCTGCTGCTCTGGCTAATGAGGGATGTAATTAAGCAGCTCCTCCTTTGCAGCCGCTGCCTTCAACTCCCAGCCCGTGGTGGAGACAGAAGTGGAGAGAATGTCCAAGCCTGGCCCTGCCATGCCCTACCTCTGCTGGGTGTAGGAATGAGCCCTGGGGAAGGAGACCTCCCCCTGGCACCCACGCCCATGCTGCCCACCCTCCCTGCATTCAGCCACACTTACGGTTTCCCCCCAGGGATGCTGGGGAGTGAAGAGGAGATGGAGGAAGCCCTCAAGTGAGGGTGAGACTCAAAAGCCACCTGCAGAAAGTGAAGGGCACATGAGAGGCAGAGGAAGGGACCCTAAGGCTGGGCTCTTGCCATCCCCCCTATGCTCTGGGGACGAGGCCAGCCCAGCTCTGCACAAGGTGCTTGGCTGCTTTTCTCCACATGGAAGTGCCAAAGCCCAAAAGAGGCTTCCCAGAGGCACAGCCACCCCCCACCCCCCCACTCCGTGGGGCTTCTCCAAGAGCTCTGCAGCCTCCCTCCCACCTCCCAGCCCCACAACCCAAACTCCTCCAAGTGGGAGCCCTTTCCTAGGGCTGCTTGAGCTCATTGCAGCAGCACAGATGCCACACACCAGGGACAGTGCATGCCCAGGACAAGTGGCAAAGCCAACACCTGCCAGCAGACTCGGCCTGGCCCTTGCAGACTTACCATGGGGGACCGGCCGTACATCACAGCACTGCTGACCTGTGGGGAGAGGTGGATGCCCAGGTACATGCTGGGGGCTGGCAGCTCCCCGTTGAGGGTGGCATGAGACATCATCCCAAAGGAGGAGGAGTAGGGGCTGGAGATGCTCAGAGGGCTGCGGAGAGCTGCGTGAGGAGAGACCCCACCGGTTGGCCCTGGCCGAGGGGTGTGAGCCAGCATCACCCAGGGGAAGAGGGCACCTGGCAGGAGCCAGGCAGCAAAAGCCAGTGCCAACTCTGACCCAGGCCCTCCTGGCATGGACCAGCAGATCAGGAGGAGGTAGATTATGGGCTTGGCCCAAAGGAGAGGGGCAGCTGAGGGGCAGCCAAGGACCAAAGGAGAGGGGCAGCTCCTGATCTTCAACCCTGGTTGGGATGAGGATGCAGCACAGGAAATCAAACGGCTCCACCCCTCCAAAGGGTGCACCAGAGCCCAGCCACCAACCCACAGCAACCCTCAGCCCTCCCGCCAAGGCCTGCTCTCCCTTGGCCAGCCCAGCCTACCCATGGCTGACAGCAAACTGCTTCTACCTTCAGGCTTTGGATGATTTGTTGAAATTGATTCCAATTCAATTTTTGCTGAACTGCTGCCAGTTTCTAGCCCAGACGAGGGTTTAATGTCTCTGGTCCTGCCTCTATTTCTCCCTTGGACCTGTCTTCCTCATACCACCTTGGTTGGGGGGGGGGGGTCCCTTTAGTGCCAAGATGCTCCAGAAACCTCTTCCCAAGGCAGCTGAGGCAGGAAGAGGGGATGTGAGCAGTTCACCATCAGCCACCACAGAGCCTTCACACCCCTCCCCTTGTGCTTTCAGAAGGTGGCACCCACTGACAGGGGCTTCTGGGTCACCTGGCTCTTGCCCAGGCTCTCTGCAGCACCCAGCCCATGCAGACTCTCACCCCCATGGAGATCTTCAGCTGCAAGGAGCCTGAGCCTGCAGGGCAAGCACTGGCAGCTGGGTACCTGCACGTGGTGCACGCTGGCCACACTCCCTACCTCTGATGGAGCCAAAGGTGCCCTGCAGCTCTGCAGACAGGAGGGAAGAGCCCTGCCTGCCCTCACCCCAGCCCTGCAGCAGCAGACCAGGCCTCCCCTCCCCCAGCCCTGCCCTTCCCAGACACTCACTGATGCTGTCGCTGGTCGGTGCCTTGCCTGGGGGCTGCCGGAGCAGGGCAGCTGAGCTTGGCCCCGGGCCGGGTGTGAGGGAGTCCTGGGGTGGGGAGGAAGAGGAGGGCTTGGAGGTGGCAGTGCTGGCTGGAGGGTCAGGCTGTGCAGCAGAGGGAAGAGAAGCCTCAGCAGTGGGTTGGAAGAGTGACACCCCCATACCACCCAGCACCATAGAGCTGCCAACCACCCTGAGCAGCACAGGAGGGGAGCAGGGCAGCCTGGGGCATCGCCACCCTGGCACTCAGCCATCCTAAGATGACCTTCAGAGGTCCCTTCCAACCCAGAGCAGTCTATGATTTGTATGATCACAGAATGTTAGGGGCTGGAAGGGACCTGGAAAGCTCATCCAGTCCAACCCCCCTGCCAGAGGAGGATCCCCCTAGAGCAGGTCACACTGGAACACATCCAGCTGGACCCTGGGGGCCATCCCCTCTCCTTTTCTCCTTTGCCCCTTGCCTCCTTCCCACAGCATGGGAAGAGCTCCACGTCCCCCACTCGCCTCCCTGCTTTGGGTATGAACATTCAGTGTGAGCCCCAAGTCAGCCTGAACTGCCACAGAGCATCAGAGAATCGTTTGGGTTGGGAAAGCTCTCTGAGAGCATCCAGTCCAAGCAGCAACCCAACCCCGACCATGGCTCCACGTTTCTGGAACACCTCCAGGCATGGGGACTCCACCACCTCCCTGGGCAGCCTCTTCCAATCCCTGACCACTCTTGCAGCAAACAAATTGTTCCTCATCTCCAACCTAAACTTCCCCTGGCACAATTTCAGGCCGTTTCCTCTCATCCTTCCAGCACCCTGTGTGGCTGTTACACCAAGATTTGCTTTTTCCTCATGCAAAGGCATTCCAGAACCCTGTGGCCATGGCACTTGGGGTTTGATGATGGGAGCTCTTCCCATGCTGTGGGAAGGAGGCAAGGGGCAAAGGAGAAAAGGAGAGGGGATGGGCCCCAGGATCCAGCTGGATGTGTTCCAGTGTGACCTGCTCTAGGGGGATCCTCCTCTGGCAGGGGGGTTGGACTGGATGAGCTTTCCAGGTCCCTTCCAGCCCTTAACATTCTGTGATCATACAAATCATAGACTTGCTCTGGGTTGGAAGGGACCTCTGGCTGTGGCAGTTCAGGCTGACTTGGGGCTCACACTGACTGCTCACACCCAAAGCAGGGAGGCGAGCAGGGGACGGGGAGCTCTTCCCATGCTGTGGGAAGGAGGCAAGGTTGAAGCTGGGACTCGAGGATCTTGGAGGTCTTTTCCAACCAAAACAATTCTACCCTTCTATGGAAACCCCTCCTCATGCAGAGAGGAGGGGAGGGAAGGATCCACCCCTATCCCCATCCCCATCCCACAGGAGGCAGGACCAGTAAGATGCTTGGCATGACGTAGCCTCTCCGCTCCCCACTGCTGTTTCATTCTTTTCTTTTTTTCTTTTCTCCTGTTTTTTTTTTTTTTTTTTTTCCCCCTGCCTGGGGATTTTTGTCTACACCAGCAAAGGGAAGTTAAAAAAAAAAAAAAAAAAGAGGGAGAGGAAGGGGGGGAAAAAAAATTAATAACAGAGGGAAGCTCCACGCTGTGCTGGCAGATTGCTGAGGGCGCTTTGTCTGCTCTAATCCGATTGTGCCTGGGAGCTGCTGCTGGCTCCTCCCGGTGGCCCCCAGTTGGCTCCTGACCCTGGGCTCCAAGGATTGCATCCCCTTCGGTCCCTGAGATGGGCTGGGAAGGTAAAAAACGTCCCTCCCCTCTTTCCCACACGTTGATGTTTCAATCTAAGCATCAGGCTGATGCTTGGGAAGGAGGAAGCGAAATAATAAAGGAAATAAAAGAAAGGAAGAATCGATCTGGCCTCAAAGCTGCACCCAGGGGAGGTTTAGGTTGGAGATGAGGAACAGTTCCTGTGCTGCAAGAGGGGGTCAGGCATTGGAAGAGGCTGCCCAGGGAGTCACTATCCCTGGAGGTGTTAAAGGAGTAGATGTGGCACTCGGGGCCAGGGTCCTGTGGTCAGAGAAGTGCTGGGGACAAGGTTGGACTCGGTGATCTTAGAGGGATTTTCCAACCTTAAGGTTCTAGGATTTTTGGGAGCAGCTCTGGAGAATCCTGCAGACAGGCAAGGTGGAAAAATCCTTGCAGAGCTCAACCTCTGCCCTGCAGGGGATTTGCCTCTCCCTGAGGGCACAGACCTCTGCCCCTGCTACTGGGGAGGCTGGCGGTGGGTACCAAGCGCTCAGCGCTGACCTCTCCTTGCCCCCCATTTGAGCCAGACAGAAATTTGGGGGCATGGCCCCAGCCCTGCTGCCCACCCAGGGCCTGGGCTGCTCACACTGCTGCCTACCAGAGCCTGGTCCTTGGGCTTGAGTGGCGTGGGGCTGCGGCTGGAGGTGGCAGAGGTCGGGCTCTCGGGCACCTCCCGGTGCGCTGGCAGCAGCCGGCTGCTGGGCACCAGGCTGGGGCTGCCAGGCTCTGAGCTGGGGTCCTGGGGAAAGAGGAGAGAGGGCTCTAAGGAGCAGGACCCCCCCCCCCAAGTCCTGCTGTGCAGGGTCCCTGCAGAGCCATCCTCAGGGCTGAGCCCAACAGAGGCACCATCAAGCCTCAGTTTGCTCCTCGCTGCCTGCAGGGCAAACTGCTCCAGCCCCTTCCTGCCCCTGCTGCTCCTCCAGCCCCTTCCTGCCCCTTCCTGCCCCTGCTGCTCCTCCAGCCTCTTCCTGCCCCTTCCTGCCCCTGCAGCTCCCCCAGCCCCTTCCTGCCCCTGCAGCTCCCCCAGCCCCTTCCTGCCCCTGCAGCTCCCCCAGCCCCTTCCTGCCCCTGCAGCTCCCCCAGCCCCTTCCTGCCCCTTCCTGCCCCTGCAGCTCCCCCAGCCCCTTCCTGCCCCTTCCTGCCCCTGCAGCTCCTCCAGCCCCTTCCTGCCCCTTCCTGCCCCTGCAGCTCCCCCAGCCCCTTCCTGCCCCTTCCTGCCCCTGCAGCTCCCCCAGCCCCTTCCTGCCCCTTCCTGCCCCTGCAGCTCCTCCAGCCCCTTCCTGCCCCTTCCTGCTCCTCCAGCCCCTTCCTGCCCCTGCAGCTCCTTCCTGCCCCTGCAGCTCCCCCAGCCCCTTCCTGCCCCTGCAGCTCCTCCAGCCCCTTCCTGCCCCTGCAGCTCCTTCCTGCCCCTGCAGCTCCCCCAGCCCCTTCCTGCCCCACATGTGCTGAGCAGCATCAACGAGGAGAACCCTGAGAGAGCCTCAACTCTGCTCCCAAGCCCCAGGATGAGAAACCTCCTTGCTTTTCCTCTTGCTACACAATTGGAGGCGACAGCAGGCTCAGAGGCCACTGGTGGCCACGGCCACCTTGCCCAGGAGGGCTGGTGAGCAGCACCAGCTGCCTCTTGGCAGCCCCTCAGCAGCATTTTCAGAGGCAAGGCCACCCCCCACCCCTCAAGCCCTTGCACTCCTCCAGCCATCCAGTGAGGGCTGGGAATTTTATCACCATCATTACACCCATGAGCAGGTTTTATAAGCATCATTTCCTGCAGCAATCCCCTGCTGATGTCCCTTCCAGGGCTTGTATTTTCTTGGGAAGTGGCAGGAGGAAAAGTGTGGGGGGAAAGAAAGAAAGTGACCTGTGTTGTCCTCTCCTTCCCTTCCCTCCCTCTGCTTTTCCAGGCAAGGAAAAAGGGATGCCCCATCCCTCCCTCCCAACCCCCCCCTCTCAAAATCCCTCATCTCTGCCAAGGACAGCTGGGGCTGGGGTCTCTTCTGTCTCCCTTGGTGGCCAGAGAAGGTTGTCCCAGAAGCACCTGGCACTTTGGTTGGTTGGGAGAGACTGGAAATCCAGCACACCTCCTGCCCCAGGCTCAGTGTGCCATGGTCACAGCTGCAACTGAGGCAGCACAGGACATCTGCCTGTGTTCCTGCCACCTCCACCAGCCCTGAGCTGCCAGCAGCAAGCCCAGCTTCTGGGGGCTCTCATCCCAGCTCATCAGCATCCCCACACGGGATGCTACAGGACAGGGGCTCCAACAGGACTGGGAAGCAGAGCCGAAGTCTGAGGCTGGCAAAGCTGAGCCCTGCCTGGCACAGCACAGCACTGGGAATCAGAACCAGCCCTGGCTGGCATCAACACCCTGGAGAGGGCTGGCACACGTCCTGGCTGCCCAGCAGCAATGCCCCAGAGCCTAAGGAACCCCAAAGCTCAGGAAGCAGAGTCCTAAAGCTCGAGCTGGACACACTGCCAGGCTTCAGCCTGTCCTTCAGGGCTCACCTCATCCACCACCAGGTTGTAGTCACTCTTGTCCCCATCGCTGTCCTGCAAGGAGGGAGAAAGCCAGGAAGGCTGTCAGGAGGGGGAGAAGCTGGACCAAGCTCTGGGCTTTGCTCCTACAGGACCCCAGGCAGCACAGATCCTATTTCATGGAATGATTTGGGTTGGAAGGGACCTTCAAGATCATTCAGTTCCAACCCCCCTGCCAGGGGCAGGGACACCTCCCACCAGCCCAGGCTGTTCAAGGATTCATCCAGCCTGGCCTTGAACACCTCCAGGGAGGGGACATCCACAACCTCCTTGGGCAACCTGTTCCAGCCTCTCCCCACCCTCACTGCCAAGAATTTCTTCCTCATCTCCACTCTCAATCTCCCCTCTTCCAGCTCAAAGCCATTGCCCCTCAAAAGTCCCTCCCCAGCTCTCCTGGAGCCCCTTCAGGTCCTGGAAGGCTGCTCTGAAGTCTCCCTGGAGCCTTCTCTTCTCCAGGCTGAACAGCTCCAACTCTCCCATCCTGTCCTCCAGCCCTGTGATCATCTTGGTGGCCACCTGTGGCCCCTCTCCAGCAGCTCCAGGTCCTTCTTGTGCTGGGGGGTTGGGCCCAGAACTGGAGGCAGTGCTGCAGGTGGAGGTCTCACAGAGTGGAGAGGCAGAGTTCCCTTCCTTCTCCTGCTGGCCACACTCCTGATGCAGCCCAGGACACAGTTGGCTTTCTGGGCTGCCAGTGCCCATGGCCAGCTGCTGCTGAGTTTTCACTCCCCCCCCTACCCCCCCCAACCTTGTGTTTTCCCCTGCACACCACTTCTCACGGCCCAGCACCATGCCCTGCAGGCAGTGCCTCCAGCCTCTCCCCAGGACAGGCAGAGAGCTCCCCACGGCCACTGCCCCTCGGTGCACTCACGTAATGCCCCGGGGGCTCCTTCTCCTCTCGTTTCCTCTTCAGCCCAGCGCCCCCCTGCCGCTCCTCCTCCTGCTGCAGGCTCTCAGGAGGGGAAGCAGAACCACTCTGAGCCAGAGGGCAGGCAAGAGGAAAGCTGTGAGCCAGCAGAAAACCACAGCCCACAGAGCCCTGGCCAGCCGCCCTTCCCCTCTGGAGAGCTCCCAGCGCCGGTCCAGCCCCACTCAAGCTCCCTCTGCAACCTGTGCCACAGGCACTTGGAGGGCAGGGGTCCCCTTGCCCCACCCCAGTCACCCCAAAACTACCTCCATCAGCCCAGCACCTCCCCATCAGCCCATCACCCCCAAACCACCCCTATCACCCCAAAACCACCTCCCCATCAGCCCTAAACCACCTCCATCACCCCAAAACCACCTCCCCATCAGCCCATCACCCCCAAACCATCCCCATCACCCCCAAACCATCCCCATCACCCCCAAAACCACCTTCATCAACCCAAAACTACCTCCATTACCCCTAAACCACCCCCATGAGCCCCAAAACCACCTCCATCACCCCAAAACCACCTCCCCATCAGCCCATCACCCACAAACCACCTCCATCACCCCAAAACCATCCCCATCACCCCAAAACCACCTCATCAGCCCTAAACCACCTCCATCACCCCAAAACCACCTCCCCATCAGCCCATCACCCACAAACCATCCCCATCACCCCCAAAACCACCTTCATCAACCCAAAACTACCTCCATTACCCCTAAACCACCCCCATGAGCCCCAAAACCACCTCCATCACCCCAAAACCACCTCCATCACCCCAAAACCCACCAACCATCCCCATCACCCCCAAACCACCACCCCATCAGCCCTAAACCACCTCCATCACCCCAAAACCACCTCCCCATCAGCCCATCACCCCCAAACCACCTCCATCACCCCAAAACCATCCCCATCACCCCAAAACCACCTCATCAGCCCTAAACCACCTCCATCACCCCAAAACCACCTCCCCATCAGCCCATCACCCCCAAACCATCCCCATCACCCCCAAACCATCCCCATCACCCCCAAACCACCCCCACCAGTCCATCACCCCAAATCACCTCTCCACCACTCCATCACTCCAAAACCACCTCCATCACCCCTAAACTACCTCCATTACCCCTAAACCACCCCCATGAGCCCCAAAACCACCTACATCACCCCTGAAACCTCCTCCATCACCCCTAAAGTACCTCCATTACCCCAAAACCACCCCCATCACCCCTAAACCACCCCCATCACCCCAAAACCACCTCCACCCAAGCAAAGCATCTCCCTGGCTGGGGGCAGGAGGAAGAGGGAGAGAGTCAAAAGCTCAGCCCCAAAGCCCCCCAAGGCTCTTCTTCCTTGCCAGAGCAGGAGGGGTGGGCAATGGGGGCAGCTGGCAGAGGTGCCCTGCTGCAGGGGCCCTGGCAGGCAGGAGCTGAGGCAGGCAGCATCCTCAGCAGAGCTGCAGAGCAGATCACCCCTCAGGAGATAACCAGGCATGGCAGAGTGGAAAAATCCCCACTGGAGACTCATTTACTTCCCTTTAACCCTCCTGCTGCAGGAGCCAGGGGGCTGGGAAGGAGGATGGGACCCAAGCAGGAGCAAAATCCCTTCCCTGAGATGCTGCCAGCAGCAGGGGAGGGGGGGTGGTGTGTGTGTGGGGGGGGGTCTCAAACCCTTCCTGTCCCCACAGTCACTGCTCAGAGCATGACCCAGTGCCCACTCACAGCACACACACACCCCCCTCCAAGCTCTCCTTCAAAGCAACCTGGCACAGTTGGCACCTCGTGGAGAGGTCAGGGCAGCCTCTGGGGCAGGTTCTGTTTGTGCAGGAGTTGGGGGAGGAGGGGAGGGAGGGGGAAATGCCCCAACCCCGAGGTTCCTGTGTGGTTAATTGGTTCCAGCCCAGCAGGATTAAGAGCCTCAACCCCACTGAAAGGATGCTCCCAGTGCTTCCTGGAGCAGGTCCCCAGATATTCCTGGGATCACAGAGCTGAGGCAGCCTGCACAACACACAGAAACCATCTCTCCCTCCTCCTCCTCCTCTCCCACCTGACTGCAAGCCTGTGAAGATCAATGCCAATTGCTCCCAGAGGAGAAGTTCATTAACCCTTCCTTCCCCTGCCTGCAGCAGGAGCTGCAGCTCTGCCTCACTGCAGCCACAGAGCCTGGGAAGGGAGGCACAGAGCTTGGGACTCAGGCCAGGCTGAGGGCAATCTTCCAAACCAGGAGGCTGCAGTGGGGCTGGCAGGTAAGGAGACCTGTTCAGCCCCGTTTCCTAAACTGGAAACTCCTTGAAAAAGACAAGAGCTGGTTATTTTGGGAGCAGCCCTCCACCTTCAGATCCTTGCATCAGCAAAGGCACCGAATCCAGGTGGCCCAGAAGCTGGCTGCAAACCCAACCCACCCAAGCCAGCAAAGCCAAGGGAAGGGGGGAAGGCTGCATAAAGCAGAGTCCCTTTGTCTTATTATCCCCTGCTCAGATGTTCTCCTGCTCTCCCTACATCCAAACATTCACCACTTGGCTGCTCTGCACCCTCCACACTGCAGCTGGATTTGCTCTCCAGCCTGCTGCACGCACGGCTCGCTGCCACCCCGGCAGGTGCCAGCACAGCAGGTGTGCCAGCTCAGGTGCTGCAGCAGGTCTGGAGCATCCCCAGCCTCAGTGCTGGCCCAGGAAGGAAAGCTCCCCACTTGCCTGGGCATCAAGGCCAGCTGAGGCCACCCAGCCTGGCCCAGAGCCAGGTGTGCCAACCTCACTTACCCGGCTCGGGGAGCGCTCTGGAGCCCGGGTGGCAGCGGGGAGAGAGTCAGGGCAGGTCCACATCAGTGAGGCAGGGGAGAGAAGAGGAAGAGGTTGTTAATGCAGAGAGACTGTGCCCTCAGCACCCTCAAAGCAACACAGGAGGAGACAGTGGCACGTTGGCTTAAAAAAAAAATACATCACAAACCATTTCCACTTTGCCCACCTGCAGCGTGGGAGCTCTCACCCAGCAGCAATCAGCTTCTGGGTCTTCCCCCAGGGAAGGGGGAGGAATCTCTGTCTACCCACCTCCTTCCAATCAATACATTCCTGCTTTGGAATCTCTTCCCTGGCTTGTAGCAAAGGGGTCCAAGGCTGCCAGGATGGAGCAAGCCAGTTGGCCAGCTGAGCCCTCCTGACTCACCCCCACCCCATTGCCTCAGGAAGCTGAGCTAAAAAGCTCTGCTTGGAAACCCTCTGAGAGGCTTTTTGATCAGGCACAACACAACTGCTCCACCTCCCTTTGAGCTCCAGGGAAGAAGCTCCAGGCAAGCCCAAGCTTGGGGTTATATGGGCTGGGGTCTAACAGCATTCCCTGGTTGATTTCCATTCCTAGGGAATCATATCAGTGTTTGGAGAGAAGAAACTCCTCCATCTCTGCTGGCAAAAGGGGGGCAGGCAGGTAGGTACCAGCAGAGGAGGGACTCTCCATGGCTGCTCCAAGGCTACAGTCAGGATGAAGCTAGGAAAGGAGACAGAGAGGGACCAGGAGCTTGCCACCAGCCCTGGCTTGGACAAGGAGCAATGGACACAACCTGGAACCCAGGAGGTTCCACCTCAACATGAGGAGAAACTTGGCTGTGAGGCTGCTGGAGCCCTGGAGCAGGCTGCACAGGGAGGCTGTGGAGTCTCCTCCTGGATCCACCTGGATGCATTCCTGTGTGCCCTGCCCTGGGGGGATGCTGCTTTGGCAGGGGAGCTGCACTTGATCTCCAGAGGTCCCTTCCAACCCCTACAATGCCTTCCATGACCTTGCTGCCTGTTTCTGCTCCACAGAGCTGCCTGCAGCCCCTCACTCCCTGCCTCCTCCCTGTCAGCACCACCACCCCTGTGCCTGTGCCCTGCAGGAGGTGACTCCAGCTCAGCTCCTTCATATGCAGCCCTTCCAAAGCCACCAGCCACAGCTGGGTGGTGTTCTTCATGTGGCCCAAGCCTGCCAGCTGCATTCAGAGCACTGATTTAATGATGATTAAATATTGATGTTGTTTGTAAAGCACTTTTGGGATCCTGGTAAGAGGAGGCACCCCCTGAGGATGCTCTTCACAAGGCACCACACACACACACACACACACAGAGACACTTTCTGAACTCCTTGCCTCACTTTCTGAACTTTTGGCTCCCCCAGTTTCTACCAGGGGCTTGCAAGAGCAACTTTTCCCCTTCCAATCTCAGCTTCAGGCATCAGATCTTCACCTGGTGTAAGCCTTGGGGTGAACAGAGAGTTCACAGCGTGGTGGAGATCTCCCAGCATGGAGAGGAGGGAGGGTCCTCACACACTGGAAAAGCCCAAGGAAGCAAGAAGCCCCCCTGGGTGCATGCAGAGGTGCTCAGCACCCCCCCTTGCCCAGCACCCCCCTTGCCCAGCATCTGTTCCCCACACTGCACAGCAGCTGCTCCCCTGGTCACAAAGAGAGGCACTCCCCAGGGCTGCAGACACTCTGGAGCTGGAGGCTGCCAGCCCCAGTGCTCCTCACTCTCCCTGGTCCCCAGGAGCAGCTGCCAGGCCCCAGGGAGCCCCTGGGAACAGGGGGAGCAGGCAGCAGGATCTGCCCCAGCGCTGCCCCTGGACGCTCTGCCCAGCTCTGACTCTTCCAGCCTGGGAAGGGTTACTCCAGGTGAGGTTTCTTCCCCTTACCTCTGCTCTCCCCATCCTGGGCCACTCTGTCCTCCTTGGTGGCCAGCTGAGCCTGTGCCATCAGAGCCCCTGAGAGGGCCAGGAGCCCCGAGGTGCTGCTCAGGCCAGCAGGCTGCACGCTGGAGGGGTGGGAGGTCAGGGGGATGGGGGAGGCGTGGTGGGAGAGGTGCTGAAGCTGCTGCTGCTGCTGGAAAGAGAAAGAGCAAACAGTCCTGGCTGCAGGAGGGGGTGGCACAGCCATGAGAGTGGTGAGAGCCTGGAATGGGTTGAGGCTCCATCCCTGGAGGTGTTTGCAGCCAGGCTGGGTGAGGCTCTGGCCAGCCTGATCCAGTGTGAGGTGTCCCTGCCCATGGCAGGGGGCCTGGAACTGGCTGAGCCTTGTGGTCCCTTCCAACCCTGACTGATTCTAGGATTCCATGCCTGGCACTGCCATGCCTGGCACCCTTGGCTCCTGTGGTGCAAAGTGCCATGGGCTGAGAGCAGGCCAGGGAGGGGAAGTGAAGCTGCTGAGGCTGCTCAGTCCAGGCCACATCACCTGCCCCCTTCCACCCCCAGGCACCTCCAGGACCTCCCCATCATGGAGGTGATCCTGACACGTGGCAGATGGAGTCAAACCTCTGCCCAGCTCTGCTCAGGGAGGACCTGAGAGGCCATCCAGTGCCTTTGGGGCACCATGGCAAACCTTGTCACTGCAGGGCACCAGCCCTGGGCTTATCAGCCTCCAGCTTTGCCACCTCTGCACTGAAGCCCTGAGCAAGAAGAGAGCCCTTGCCCATGGGCAGGCAGCAGGACTCACCCCAACGATGCTGTTGAGCTCCCCCATGGTCACCTGCTTGGCTCTCTCCACAGCCTGCAGGACCTGCTGCTGGTGCTGGGAAGGCAGAGCACAGGGAGCTCACTCTGTGCTCCTGGCTGGAGGGACCCCACAGCCCAGCACCACCCCAGCCACCCAAGGCTGTGCAGCCCCTTCTGCCCTCCCTCCAGCCCAGCTGCAGAGGTTTTCACCCTCCCCAAACCTCCCACTGTTCAGCTTCACCCCTTCCTGAGGGCCTCAGGAGAAACCTGAGCAATCCTCTGCCTCCCCTCTCACCTCCTGTGTCAGGAAGGGGATCATCTGGGCACAGATGGCACTCAGTCTCTTGACAATCTCTGCCTGAGAGAGGAAGCAGCTATCAGGAGAGATGGGAGGCCTCCAAGTCCCATCCCATCCCTTGCAGAGGGGCAGCCAAGCAGCCTCACATCCTGCAGGAGCAGCAGCAGCCTCGGGATGCAGCTTAAACGCTTCCCCCCCCCATCCCTCCCCCAACCCAGCTCAGTGTAAATCCTCCTGCTGGTATTTCCCAAGCTGCTGCCAAGGGAGGACTCTAACCAGGGCTGTGGGACCCTCCCAGGCTGTCAGGTTCCCTCCTCCCCCCCAACCCCCCACCTCCCAGGCACATGGGAGGGAATTCGATTCCTAAATCCCTCCACGGCTAAGCCGAGCTGGGAGCTGTCAGTCCTTTTGCAGCTCAGCTGGATGTGCTCAGCCCAAACTCATCTTGGCTGTGCTCAGCCCAAACCCGTCTTGGCTGTGCTCAGCCCAAACCCATCTTGGCTTTGTGGGCTGCCACCCTGGCAGGCAGTGGGCAGGCTGGCAGGGAAGGGGGAGAGCCGAGCCACAAGCGCTGGCAGCTGGCCACGGGCAGGCTGCTCCCTCCCTCCCTCCCTCAGTGTTGGACCTGCAGCCAGTGGGAAAGCAAGGAAGGGGCTGCAAAATCCTCACAAATTCATTCAGCCCTCTCGCATCACCCCAGCAAAGCCTGGCAAGCCAGGCACCAAGGGTGGTACCTGCTCTGCCACCCCCTACCCCGGCCACAGCCCCCCTTAGTGCCACCTCTTCCAAAGCCCCAGGCCAGGCTGAGCTCAGTCTGCTCAGGGAGCAGAGGCACAAAGGAGTCCTCCACCTGTCCCCTGCCCAGCAAGGGGCAAGGAGGAAATGCAGAGAGCCTCTCTTCAGGCTGCCATTACAGACAGACCCCACAGCACAGCTGTGTGTCCCCCCCCCCCCCCCCAGGCTGGGTCAGGCAGGGGCTGTGGCTTCCAGCTCAGGCTCTCCAAAAGGAAACCTGCACTCCCAGAGAAAAACTTGATCCCACCACCACCCACTGCAAACCCAGCCTGGCACTGGCTCAGCAGTTGGCTGCTCTGAAGTGTTTTCTCATCTCAGGTTTCTGACAATCCCTGCTGGAATTGCAGCCAGGTCAAACCAGGGCTCAAAGCTGGCAGAGAACAAAGGGAACCTCTCCCCTGCTGTGCTCCAAGGCTGCCTGTGCCCCCCTAGAGCACACCTGTGCCCACCAGCACCCTGAGCACCCACACATCCTGGATGCTGCAGCAGCCACCACCCTGACCCCTCACAGGGGACCCTGGAAGCCAAAGTCCCAGACCCTGGGACCCCCAACCCCCCAGCTCTGGACCTCTCCTGCCCAGGCAGAGCCTGGGGCAGGGCTCCCTCTCTCCCCAGCCACTTGGCCACTGCTTCTCTCACCTCGTGGGCAGAGTCCCTGGCCACAGGTGGCTTAGGCCACCCATTCCCAACCCCTGTGTCCCAGAGTCCCAGCAGGGCTGGGAGGGCACAGGGAGGGCAGGAAGGTGCTTGCAGGCTCTGTGACTCTCCCTGCTAACAAAAGGAGCAAACTCAGAGGGGCTGAGCCAGCTGGAGGAACCTGGCAGTTGACTTGCCACTTTGTCAGGCATTGGGCCAAACTAATTTCCCTGGCAGAGAGCCCGTGATGACTAGATTGATAAATCTGGAGAGGGAAAGCAAATTAACACTGGAACAAAAGGGGAAGGGGGGAAAAAAAAGGAAGGCTGAAAACACTCCCCCTGGCTTCAGGAAAAGGGGGTTAGAGAAAATTAGAAAAAAAAAAAAAAAGAAAAGACAAAAGAAATGACAAAGAAGGGAAGGTTTGGGAAGGTTTGGGAAGGGAAGGGAAGGTTTGGGAAGGTTTGGGAAGGAAAGGGAGAAGGGAGAAAAGATAAAAGAGAAAAAAAAAGGAGAGGGGAGAGGGAGAGGGGGAGAGGGGAGAGGGGAGGGAGAGGGGGGAGAGGGGGGAGAGGGGAGAGAGGGGAGAGAGGGGGAGAGGGGAGAGAGGGGAGAGAGGGGAGAGAGGAGAGAGAGGGGAGAGGGGGAGAGAGGGAGAGAGGGGAGAGGGGAGAGAGGGGAGAGAGGGGAGAGAGGGAGAGGGGAGAGGGGAGAGGGGAGAGGGGAGAGGGGGAGAGGGGAGAGGAGAGAGGGGAGAGGAGGAGAGGGGAGAGGAGAGAGGAGAGAGGAGAGAGGAGAGAGGAGAGAGGAGAGAGGAGAGAGGAGAGAGGAGAGAGGAGAGAGGAGAGAGGAGAGAGGAGAGAGGAGAGAGGAGAGAGGAGGAGAGGGAGGGAAGGGAGGAGGGAAGGGAAGGGAAGGGAAGGGAAGGGAAGGGAAGGGAAGGGAAGGGAAGGGAAGGGAAGGGAAGGGAAGGGAAGGGAAGGGAAGGGAAGGGAAGGGAAGGGAAGGGAAGGGAGGGAAGGGAAGGGAAGGGAAGGGAAGGGAAGGGAAGGGAAGGGAAGGGAAGGGAAGGGAAGGGAAGGGAAGGGAAGGGAAGGGAAGGGAAGGGAAGGGAAGGGAAGGGAAGGGAAGGGAAGGGAAGGGAAGGGAAGGGAAGGGGAAGGGAAGGGAAGGGAAGGGAAGAGAAGGGAAGAGAAGGGAAGAGAAGGGAAGAGAAGGGAAGAGAAGGGAAGAGAAGGGAAGAGAAGGGAAGAGAAGGGAAGAGAAGGGAAGAGAAGGGAAGAGAAGGGAAGAGAAGGGAAGAGAAGGGAAAAGGGGAAGAGAAGAGAAAAGGGGAAAAGAAGAGAAAAGGGAAAAGAAGAGAAAAGGGAAAAGAAGGGAAAAGGGAAAAGAAGGGAAAAGGGAAAAGAAGGGAAAAGGGAAAAGAGAAAAGAAAGACAATCCATTTGCCTCTGGGCTCCAGCTCCTGCTGTTCTCTCCCCCCTCCCTCCCGTGCCTGGGGCCCAGGGAAGCTCTGCAGGGGGTGGTTTTCATGCACAGGGCTCCCAGCCAGGCTCCCAGCAGCGTTCTGGGATGGCAGGGAGCAGACCCTGTCCCCAGGCACCTACTAGACCTCATCCTGACAACTGCTGAATCCCCTTCGCAGCTGCTCCCTGGCACAGAGCTGTGCCATTAGAGCTACAGGAGGGCAGGAGATCATTTTCCAGCAAAGTCTCCGTCCTCAACCTCCTCCTCACCATCCCCTGCCGGTGGCTGGGACCTCCCCCCTTGACTTACCTGCTTGTGCATTTCAATGTTCAGCCCATAGGACATCTCATAGTACTGAGAGCAGAAACACAACAACACAGCCTGGTTAGGAGCTGCCCCACAGCAACATTCTCCCCCTGCTCCTCTGGCTTGCTGCTGCTGGGTCCCTGCTCCCCCAGCACACCATGGGCTGAGCCCTGGGCCATGAGGCTGGCAGAAGGCAGGGAGCAGTCACTCCCCGGTTCAGACTTTCCTGACTGCTCTGCAGTTTAAGCCAGTATCAGCCAGCCCCTTGCCCTCCTGATCTCCTCCTCTCCTGGCTTGTCCCTTCCTTTCCTAGCCCCACAGGTGGCCACGTCTGTGAAGATGCCACCAGGTTACACCTCTCAACAGACCCTAGCAGCTCTGCCAGCAGCAGACCCCAACCCCTCACCCCTGAGGACAGGGAGAAGGGGGCACCAGAGGACCTGTCTTCAGCAAAGCACATTTCAGGGGCAGCAGCCCACCCTTGGGAATCCCTGAGGCTCTGGAATGTGGGAAAGAGATCCCAGCCTGTAGGTAACAGGAGCATGGTCTGGGATGCCAATAAAGCCCCCCAACAGTCCTGGCTTCACAGACAGTGCTGTCATCACCCAAGGGATGGGGGTCATGCAAGGTCTGTTTGCCTTTTGGATGGCATCATCTGGCTTCCCCCTTTCCCTAGGGGGGCTGCTAATGCTGGATGATGAAGGAGAGGAAATGCTGCTCCAGCTCTGCACTTCCCATCCTCTTCCCTTCGGCTCAGCAGCTACCTCCCCCACCTCCTACCCCTGCCAGGGCTGCCCCTGGGTCTGGCTGGTGCCCAGGTGGGTTGATGCCAGCGGTCTATTAACCCCCACACAGGTATAACTGCAGAGGGCTCCTGCCCTGCTCCTCTAAAAGCAGCTTCCCCTTCCACCCAAAGCATCAGCCTTGGGGTATCACTTTCAAGACACCCCTTGGGGAGAGAGGGAGGAAGGAGGAGGATTTGTTAAAAGGCCAAAGAGAAAAAAAGGAAAAGAAAAACAAAAAAAAAAAGAGAGAGAGAGAGACAAAACCTGTGGCAGGATTCCTGGGCTCAAGCAGCATGAGTGGCAGCAGCCATCAGCAGAGCCATCAACCGTTGCTAGGAATAATCATTAACTCCTTCCTACCTCTCACCTCTCACACCACCACCACCCCCTCAGGCCAGTCCCTAGCCAGGCACCCCCCCCCCCACCCGGGGCAGGGGGGGCTTGGGATGGCCTCTGGCCCCTTTGGGCAAGCAGATGAGCAGAGCCCAGGAGCCTGGGAGCTCGCCAGAGGAAGGTGGCAGCCAGGGATGAGCTGGGGGAGGCAAAGGGGACAGGGCAGGGGGTGGCTCACCATGACATAATGTCTCTGCATCTCTGTCTTCTCACTCACCAGCTTCTCACATTCCAGCTTCAGGCTGCAGACAGCATCCCCGGGATTCACCCAAGGACCCACATCTCCTGCCCCCTCCCCTCCTAGTGCCCACCTTCCACCACCCCAGCGAGTCACATGCCCACCCTTAGCTGCTGTCACCGGCCCTAGGGGTCCCAAACCCCTTCAGTGGTGCAGCCCCTGTGCCCCCCAGACACTGATCACGCCACCCCTGCTCCACTCCCAAGGCACTGCTGCTGTCCTCTCCATCTCGCCTCCCACTCAGCACATCAGAGAAAATAAACTGTGGGTGGTCTCCCACTTGGGACCCCCCCCCTCCCCCCCCGCCCACTCAAGATCTGATGCCCCACCTCACAGCCTGGCACAACCTCTCAGCCTAGTTCCCTTCTCCTGCTCCTCCCCAAATGCCCCTTTTACCAGGACCCTTCTCTCCATCTTCTGTCCCAATTCACCCCCATGGTCTGCCCCTCGTCCCCCTCTCCCCTGTCCCTGTTACATCCTTTCTCGCTGCCCACAGCCCTGCTCGACCCCCGGACACCTCCTGACCCCCCTCCCTCCCTTCAAGCCACCTCCTCTCTTCACCTCCCACCCCACCTATGCCCCGGGGGTCCCCGCAGCAGCCTCACCTGTGGTACTGGGCCTGCAGGAACTGGAATTCCTCCTTGATGCGGTCGCAGATTTCCAGGACCGAGAACTTGAAGGGCTGCCCGGGCTGAAGGGGAGTCTGGGGGAAGAGAGAGCCTGGCTGGAAGCTGCGGCTGCACCGCGCTACCCCAGCCCACCACGGCCCCCCGCCACCCCCGGACTTACCGGGTGCCGTCCCTGCGGGAACATCCTGCTGGCCCCGGCCCCCGCTCCGGCCCCCCTGCTGCCCGGGCGCTGCTCCCCGCCCGTCTCCCCGCCCCTGCCGGGGGAGCTCCCCCTGCCGCACTCCGGGGCTCCGGGGGGGGTGTCTCTCGCCTTGACGCCGGCAGCGGGAGGGCGGCGGGGGCGCGGAGCGGCTCAGGCGGGGCGGGGGCGGCCGTCGTCGGGCGGGCGGGCGGGGGGTACCCGCCGGTCGCGGGGGCTCCGCTCGCCCCCCATGGGGCCGGGGGCGGGAAGGAGGCGGGGGCAAGGCGGGAGGCGCCGGCGGGGCCCCGGCGGTCCCCGGCTGGCGGAGCTGCCGCCCGGCCCCGAGCGCCCCGTCCGCAGGCGCCCGTTTAAGGTGGCGCGATCCCGCAGGACGCGGCAGGAGGGAGCGGCTCCGCCGCCCGCCCAGGCACCACCGGAGCTCCCGCCCCTCCGGCTCCGTGCTTACGGCGGCTCCGGCAGGTGACACAGCCCAAGGGGTTAGGTGGCCCTGCTGGCCCCACCCCACGCTCGCATGGCTATGGCGGAGACCAAGAGAGTCCCGGGGACGAGCTGGTCCTGAAGCAGCTGCTCCGCGGCCGAACGGAACTACGCGGGACGCGTTCGCTGAGACCGCTGCCCCATCCCTCTGTCCCCGCCGGAGCCCTGCTCATCTCCCCGGGCCTTTCCCGCGCATCCGGACGCTCCCGGACGGGGCGGTTCGACGGGGCCCCGTCCCGGAGCCAGGCTGAGTCGGGAGAGGAGCTGCCCCGACAGTTCCTGAAGCCTGGAGCATGCCTAACCCCTCAGCAGTGCGGCCGGCTGCTCCAGACGTGCACGGCGGTGGCGGCCGCCGGGCAGCGTGGAGGGCACTGGAATCACAAAAGGAGGCTGCAGCGGGGAGCCCGGGGCTGCGGGTGCAGGGACACCGTAACACCGATGGGTTCGGCCGAGCGGGACACGAGGTGGCAGAGAGTGGAAGGGTCGCTCGGTACTAGCCCCTCCCCCGCCCAGGGCGGTGGAGCGCACAGGGCAGCCGCACGGCATGGGGTAAAGACGCGCTGGGAGGCCGCGGGGCCGCGTAATGCACCGGGAGCGCGCCGACCCCGCTCCACCTTAACCGGCCTCGCAGCCCGCAGCGGCGGTGGCCGCACCTGCCATTGGTTGCCGCCGCGGAAGCATCAGCCAATCGCCCGAGCTTGTTCCCACCTGGGCTCGTGACGTCACATACCAGGAAGGCCAATGAGAGGCGAGCAGGCCACCGGGGAGCTAGCGAGCGGCGTGGCGGGGCACGCTGGGAGTTGTAGTTCGCTATTGGCTGCTCCGTGAACGGCGGCGACCCCGGGACCCGCCCGGCACGACTGCCGCCCGCCGCAGACCCATGGAGGCACGGAGTAGTCGTCTCGGGCGGTACCGGCCCAGAGCCACCGGGCGGCCACGCTCACGCTTCTAGCGACCTCGGAGGGCAAACGAATTCCATGGCCCACAAGGCCTTGCGGCAGCTGTCAGCTGCCACTCAAAGTAACGTGGGGCGGTGGAGCCTGGGGCGGCGGGCGCGGGGTGGAGGGGAGAGAGCCCGGAGCAGCCGCAGCCGTCGGGCTTGGCCCTCCCTCCGCGGCTGGCAGGGCGGGGGAGAACGGGGGGGGAAACCCAGGCGCCACGGGGAGGAAGGAAACTCGCAACTGGCCCCGGGGCTGCGGCAGGTTCCCCGTGACTCCCGAGAGCGGACTGCGACGGGGGCTGGGCAGCAGCTTCGTAGCCACGGGCGGTGCGCGCCTGCCCCGCGATTCTAGGGCAGTTCCGTTAACCGGGCTGGGACGATTCCGCCCTGCGAGCGGTGAGCAGAGCCCTGGGCTCGGTGCCGTCTCCGCAGCCGCGACGTGTACAAGAACTTCCCCAGGCTCGGTCCCTGACAGCGCGGAGCTGGGAGAGGACCCCGGCGCTGATGGGGGCAGAATCGTGGCCCCCTCGCTTCAAGCCGGAGCCCAGCGAGCCCCCGACAGCCGCGGCTGGGGGCTATGACACCGTCCCCTGGCTCCGTGGGGCAGCTCTCCTATCCCTACTGGACTGCGGCCAAGCACCCTGCCCCTAGGGACCCCTCCGCCCCACCGAGGGGTCCTTGCCCGTCCCCCGCGACCCTCCAATTGCCGTAAAGTCCCCGCGTTTGGGGACAGTGAAGTGAGAGTGGGGAGCAATCCTTAAATATTGCAGGACCCAGCTGTACCTGGGCCCTGCACAGGCAGGCACAAGGTTAAATATTTAATGCCTCGCATTTCATCCTTATCTTTTATTAATTGTGCTATTTACTTGCTGCAAGCTGGCAGCGGCCAGGGTGGGGGCAAGGTGGTGGGCACCAGAGGTTCTCCCTCCTCTCTCCGCCCTCCACCACCCTGGGGCTGTTTGTTGCCTCTCTGCCCCTTCCCCGTTGGTACCAGGGCTCAGAGCCCTCCAGTCTCAAAGCGTCCCCAGGACTGGCACCTGGCCAGCTCCAACTCAGTGGCCAAGGGATTGCCACCAGCCCCCTACTTCGGACCTAAAGCCCCTGAAAATCCTTCCTGTCACGTCTGCAGGTGTCCCTCTGTGTGTGTGTGTAGGATAGCTGCACACACAAATAAACGTGGTTTTATCCAAATGTAGACGTTTCAGAGAATTTATTTTCGGTTCCTTGCCTTATTGGGGAGAGGGGGGGATCGTTGGGTTTGTTATTTAAGGAAAGTTGTGTTTTCCAAAGCTGGCAACATTTCAACTCGTGTTTCAAGAGGGAAGGAGAGAGACTGAGATGATGTTTTGCAGGATTATCTTTTTCCCCCCCCCAAAACTCCTTACCTCCCCACCCCCCGAAAAAATGTTGCCAGGTTTCCTCAGGCAGTTTCTCTGCTCTCCTGTCTCAGAGAGTGACACAGGTAAAGCTGGAACAGGCAGCTTTGGAATGATGGATGTCACAGGCATCTTCATCACCCTCCATTAATGATTGACGTGGGCCCTGGAGCAGGACAGCCTGTAACCCAGAGATTAATTTGCTTCAGCGTTCGCTCGGACTAGGGGGAAGGGAAAAAAAAAAAAAAAACGCAACACCAACAACCCAACCCTGGTTAACCCTTTGCTCCCGGAGGTCTTTGGACGCAGCAGCGAGGGGAGCCGGTTCTGTGCGCAGGGGATGCAAAGCGGCAGGGCAGAGGATGCCTCCCGCTGGGGGATGCTCAGCAGGGGCCCCAAGCCGCTTCTCACCGCCAACCACCCCCCAGCTCAGCAGCCACGCACTTGTGCCTGGTAGCGGCAGCGCTTGGAAGAGCCCCAAAGGACGAGGGCGTTTGAAATGCATGCCAGGATTGAGAGGAGAGTGCTGTAAACAGCCCTTCTGTTTATAACCAGTGGAGAAACCAAACAAGCCTCAGCTTCGGGATGCTCAGGAGCTCCCTCTGAACCCGGATCCAAGCAAAACAGGTTGCTGCCGCTGCTGGAATTTACCAGGAGAGTTTTTGCCTTTCAGCTCCCTCCCCAAGCACTGCTCTGAGGCATAGGAGCACACAGCCTCCTGCCCTGGCTCCGCCCCCCCCCCTCCCCGCCCCCCCCCCCGCCCCCAGGCTCTGTCCCATCCCTGTGCCAGGAGTCATAGAATCATGGAACTGTTGAGGTTGGAAGAGGTCTTGGAGCTCATCCAGTCCAACCTCCAGCCTAAAGCTCACAGTCCCAGCACTGCTGCTGAGCCACTGCCACTGCACCACGTCCCTCAGCACCATGTCCCTCAGCACCATGTCCCTCAGCACCAAATCCCTCAGCACCACATCCCGGTGTCTTTTAAATCCCTCCAGGCATGGTGACTCCACCACCTCCCTGGGCAGCCTGTTCCAATGCCTGGGAAGCTTTCCTGGGAAGAAACTTTTCTTATCCTCCAACCTGAACCTCCCCTGGCACAGCTTGAGGCTGTTCTCCTCTTGTCCTGTCACCTATGGCTTGTGAGAAGAGACCAAGCCCCACCCGGCACCAACCTCCTTTCAGGGAGTGGTAGAGGGCAAGGAGGTCTCCCCTCAGCCTCCTCTTCTGGAGACTGAACAACCCCAGGTTCCCTCAGCTGTTCCTCACAAGATTTGTGTTCAGAGCCCTTCCCCAGCTTGGTTGTCCTTCTCTGGACCTGCTCCAGCACCTCAATGTCCTTCTTGGAGTGAGGAGCCCAAAACTGAACCGAGGTAAAGCTGAATCATTTCTCTCCCCTCTCACACCCCCTTTGCACAGCCTCCTGTACCCAGCACAGGGAGGTTTGGGTCAGTGGGGCTGGGCTGGGAGACAGATTAGGGTCCCCAGATTTACAAGATTCATCTTTACCCTCTAGGATCCAGTTTGCCTGGCCTGTGGAAGCAGGGAGCAAAGATGACCAACGAGGTTTCCAAGCCATCCCATTTCCAGCTTCTCACTTGCAGGCTCGAATGAAGAGCCTTGCACTCAGTGGAGCTGAGTTCCTGGCACCCTCAGACAATGTGAATTTCCCTGGGCACTTATACCAGCAGCTGGCACAAACAGGGAGCTTATCCTGGCAGGAGTCTGTCCTGGAATGAACACGAGATGAGAAAGGAAACTGAGGGAAAAAGACTGGCAGCAAGTCAGCAAGAGCTGAGCCAAAGCTCTGCTAGAAATCAAGCTTCTCCAGCACCTTCACCACTCTCCTGGGACCAAACCACAGGTCCCCATCCTCCTCCTCTCCCCCCCAGCACTGGGTCCTGCTTTATCAAGCTACACATCCCCAAGGCAAACCACACTCAGGAGGTTTGGGGTGGGGATCTCCCCTGCCCTGCTCAAGCAGGTTGCAGTGGGGATCTCCCCTGCCCTGCTCAAGCAGGTTGGAGTGGGGATCTCTCCTTCCCTGCTCAAGCAGGTTGCAGTGGGGATCTCTCCTGCCCTGCTCAAGCAGGTTGCAGTGGGGATCTCCCCTGCCCTGCTCAAGCAGGTTGCAGTGGGGATCTCTCCTTCCCTGCTCAAGCAGGTTGCAGTGGGGATCTCTCCTGCCCTGCTCAAGCAGGTTGCAGTGGGGATCTCT